>NC_069499.1:1254786386-1255001386 GCF_027579735.1 Bombina bombina
TAAAAAATACTTCTCCTCCCATATATGGCTATAGGTAGTCTGACCATATTTCAACTTGAATAAATGACCGTTTGATCAATACATGTGTCATTATTGTTATTCCCAAACAATCTAAACATATCTTAAAACATCAATGGCATATGTATTTCTCATGTGTATCTTTTAAATGTTAAAGATATACACCATAGCTATAGTTAAAGGGACAGTCAAGTCCGAAAAGATGAATCATGATTTCGTGACATTCCTAAATATCAATCTAGACACATACTAGTTTCAAAAATATAAATACGTTTCTTAGTGATATGCCAAGCTGTCAACTGAGTCCTTGTATTGTCTGCGGTTTTTCTGCGATCGCGGATGCGCCATGTTGCTTAAGACGTCACCTGCCAGGCTGTCCAATGATTCCTTGTATTGACTGACGTTTTTACGCGATCAAGGATGCACCTTTTATTGGATGGCGTTTTTACGCGATCAAGGATGCGCCTTTTTTTTGTTTGCGTTCTTACGTGATCAGGAATGTGCCTTTTATTGGATTGCGTTCTTACGTGATCAAGGAAGCGCCATGTTAATTAAGACGTCACATGCAAAGGTAAAAAAACGTCTGATTGTATTACGTAGTCCCGCAATATTTGTTTGTGCACGTTAAACACGTTTGTGAATGAAGCCAAGTTTAAAAACATTGCGAATATGGATTGTTTGCATCATGTTACATTGTTGAACCATAGCTGATAAAGACCACCACATTCTCTTTTGCTGGATGTCTGGTTGAATAAACGAACGAAAGCAAAATGTTTTCATGCATAAGATATTTCGAGGCAAGTGCAAATCTCTATAGTCCATGTTGTTTCTTCTAAATGTAATTTCGTCGTATATTCTATTAAAGGTTCATTAGACACTCACATTATAAATCAAAACTTTTTATTTTGTCTCTAGTTAAATAGTCCATTGTTTAACAAATACACGTTTCATTTTGCTTCTGTTCAAAGAAAATGTAAGTAATTTTCAGACTCCTCGCCAAGCCTCTGAGTTTCATGTGAGTACCATCTCCAGCTTTCTCCTGTTTGTGTAAAGGGTCTTTTCATATGTTAATGATGGGGTATTGTCTTGTTTTACGGTTGTAATGGGGGTTCATCTATATTTTCAATAGAGATAATCCTATTTTCTTTGAAAGTGTTTAAAGCTTTGTAATATTGATATCAGTATATGTTAATCTTGTTGTTTCTAGTAGTGTCTATTACATACAGTTCTGTTAAAAATATAGTATACTGTCCCTTTAATGCAAATGTTTATTTTTGTATCATGTATGAGTTCCACATTGGTTAATCTCCAAATATATTATTGTTAGCATATTTTCACCCCCCACTCCTAAAAGGACTTTAAACCATATTCATTGTTAAAACAAATGTCTTTCTAAAAATAAATGAACACAATAATGTCTCTTTAAGAAAATAGACTTTATTTAACACGTCAATATAAATCTGATTTCAATATTTATTGTTTGAACAAGTACATGTAGATATACCAACAATCTTCAAATATATGTTAGCATATGTAATTTTGTTAAAGGGACAGTTTAGAAAACAAATAATGTTTTGCATTATTCTAAAAGTAAATTTTGTAATATCAATGATATCAAAGGTTTCTCACCAATTAATCATTTGTCTGTGTTTATTTTAATTTACTAGCTAAACCTATGAGGTTCGTGTGCTCATTTCTTAGAGCTTGAAGAGTGCATGTAATCATTATACAATTTGACCACTAGAGGGCATTTGGATAGCATTTGTATATGTTAAACCTTGTGCTCATACAGCATATTATTTACCATGTATTGATCATTGATATCTAAAATGTTGTTATGTCAGAACAACAAATAAGTGGTCATTTTTCATAGTCATAGATACAAGGGTAAGCACATAAGTCACACGTATTTCTCCATGTTTTGTTGTTTCCAACTTGATAATGCGTAATACAGTGTTTTCTTTGTAATCAATCATTTTCTGACTGTCCCTTTAAGCTGTGTTATTGGCATTCAAACAGTAATATGCCATCATGGATAATTGTAATGGTAATTTTGTTTGCGATTCGGGAAACAGTTTGGACATCACATCACAGAAACCAATCAATATCATGAACAAGGATAGGTATGTGATGATGTGGTTTTCACACACTTATAACCCACACTCTGCAAACAATCTGCCTCCATGGACCCGGTCCCATAGAAGTAGATTATATACAGAGTGTGGTCCACAAGTGTATGAAAACCACATCATCACATACCTATCCATTACACATTAAATAAAAAAAAACATTAAACATGAAAACAAATACTTACTTCCTCTTCCTTCCCCTCTTCCCACGGGGCTGAGGCTCTGGGAGGGGCAACTGCCGACTCTGACGAGTTCTCCTTGGAGATGTTGTGGGAAGAGTGGAAGGAAGAGTACTGGGATGACCAAGGTGAGGAGGAGAAGATGGCTGAGGAGGAGAAGATGGCTGAGGAGGAGAAGATGGCTGAGGAGGAGATGGCTGAGGAGGAGGAGATGGCTGAGGAGGAGATGGCTGAGGAGGAGATGTCCCGGCAGGAGAAGATGTCCCGGCAGGAGAAGATGGCCCGGCAGGAGAAGATGGCCCAGCAGCAGGAGGCCCAGCAGCAGGAGGCGGACCAGGAGGCAGACCAGCATGCGCCTCCCGGAAAAAATTAAACATCTCTTGGTGTAGATTAATGATTCTGTTTTGCCCTTCTTCTATTCTATTAAGTATGTTTATTATTTGGTTTTGGCCTTCAATTATTTGGTTTTGGCCTTCAAGAATTCGAGTTCGGCCTTCTATATTTTGTATCCGGGAGTTACGCATCTGGTCTATGTAGTCTAGTAGAACCCCCACCTCCGCTATGTCCTCTTGTTGTGCTTGGCGGGGTACCCGTGCACGGCGGGGTGCCCGTGCACGTTGGGGTGCGGGTCCTTGAGGGGCCTCTGGTTCCGCGGCCTCCTCCTCTGCTTCCGGGGCCTCTTCATCTGCTTCCGTGCCCTCTTCGTCACGGGGGGGCCTCTTCCCTCCGAAGTGGAAATTCCTCCCCACCACTCTCATCCCGGGGAGATGGAGGAGGCTGTATTTGTTGTGCTGCCTCCTCCCCAGACTCTGTATATTTGAACAAATAAAAAATGTATATATTAGCATATTTCCAAATCAAGCTTTAAATGACTTAGCTTACAATACAATTACAAATGCAGAATCATTAATCCACTTTGAAATCTAACATTCAATACGATTTCCGCATTTTCTAAACCGTGTTTGTGATATCTCTGTTCAATCTGAATGTTTTAGCGTTTGTTTTCAGTCTGTTTAAATGCACACCTAACCTATAGCCTAGATACTGATGTAACCGCAAAGTAATTGTGAATGCATGTAAATAACGTTATAGCATTAATCTGATCCTTAAAGGGACATGAAACCCAATGTTTTATCTTTCATGATTTAGAAGCATACATTTATAATCAACTTTCTAATGTACTTTTCTTATCTAATTAGCTTCATTATCTGGATATTCTTTGCTGAAAAGCATATCTAAATATGCTTAGAAGATGCTGATTGTTAGCTGAATATAGCTGCCTCCTGTGATTGGTTCACCGTGTGCATGGCTATTTCTTCATTAAAATATATCTCAAGAATGATTCAAATTAGGTAATATAAGTACATTTGAATGTTTGGTCAAATTGTATTCGCTACCTTAATCATGAAAGTAAAGGTTTGCGTATAGTGTCCCTTGAAATACATTCGTATGTGAATTTATTCTTAAATGAGCTTACCGTCAGATGAGAATGGCAGGTTCCCGGTATCAATTCCTCCAATACCGACTACATCCACCTCGGAGATGCTGGGCCGCAACATTTCCTCCCATCGGCAGTACTCGATTTCAAGGGCAGGGCCGCCACCGGTTCCTGCGGCATGTCGGGCTTCCAGGCTTAACTTTTTCTTGAGATCCATCTTACAGTCCCGGTAGCGAGGTTTTATAGAGTCCATATCTCTGTTCCGGCCACCCACTGCATCGACTGCATTCCTTATCTCATGCCAGAGCTTCCTCTTCTCAGTCGGGGTGGTCTTCTGGTGCTGCAGCCTCCTATACCTGGCCATATAGGCCTCTACGAGGGCCTCCTTCTCCTCCATCGAAAACCTCGCCTCCCTAGTCGCCTTGGCCTTCCCCTGTGACGATGCCCTCTGTTTCCCGGACTGTGAAGCCCTACTCTGTCCGCCACTGGGCCCAGCCACTTGTTCATCTTGAACCAAGTGGCTGGGTCCACCCACCGCTTCCACCCCCGCTTCCTGCCCCCCTTCCTGCCCTGTTCCTCTCCCCCTCCCTCTCCTCCCCCCTCTACCTCTCCCCTGCCTGCCCTCCATCTGTTCCCTAAACTAAACCCCAAAAAATCAAACAAAAAGTGAGTGTGATGAAATGAAAGGGGGTCAAAATAAAGAACTAAAAAGACAAAATAAGTGCTGAAAGTGTGAGAGGGATCTAAAAAAACAAAGAGGGTAAGGAGTATTTAAATAAACACAAAGAAGAAGAAGACTAAAAGGAGAATATGTAAACTAAATGTAACTAGGGGATGGGTATGGGATGTGTATGGGGTATGGGATAAGAGTAAATGGGATTACAGGGAATGGGACTACAGGGAATGGGGTATGGAGTGTAGTATGAGGGGGTAGGGGGTATGGAGTGTATGTAGTGTTATTGATAAGTGTATGTATGTATTGAATGTGTTTGCGTGTAAATGTGTTAAGTGTACAGAAAAATCACTCGCTCGCTAACTCACACTACTACTAATTCTCACTAACTCACACTACTACTAATTCTCACTAACTCACACTACTACTAATTCTCACTAACTCACACTACTACAAATTCTCACTAACTCACACTCCCACTAACTCTCAATAACTCACACTAGCACTAACTCACGCTCCCACTAACTGACTCTCTCACACTACCACTAACTCTCACTAACAACTCCCACTACCACTAACTCACTCACGCTCCCACTAACTGACTCTCTCCCACTCCCACTAACTCCCACTCCCACTAACTCACTCACGATAACACTAACAACTGACTCTCTCACACTAACACTAACTCACTCACAATAATGCACAAACTCTCTAATCTTAAACCTCCAATCTCCAAAGACCCACCAGCAACACAGTCAAAGAAGCCATGCTTGTGTGGTGCTTATATACCCTGTGTAAATGTTTAATGATGTACCAATTTCCGTTGTAAATTGTGTTCAGGTGTGCTTTATTAGCAATTAATATTAGTGCAATGTGTATTAGTTGTGTGAATTTGCGCATGCTCATTTGGAGTTAGTATTTGTGGAATGTGTAGAATGCGATGATGTCATAGTGCTCGTTTTCTATAACATTGTCCAATAGTATTCTGTTTAAATGTGAATTTGCGATGGTGTGTTATTAGTGAAGTGTTGTATATGTATGTTTGTCCTAATATATAGTGATATTGAATGCGATTATTTTGCTAGTGTATGTATATTCTTTTTTTCATTGTTGTTATTTAGCGTATTTCCGCATCTTAAAGTATATGCGTATTCCCTGTATGAAATTTTAATAAAAATCCCCCCACTTGTGAATGTGTAATGCTTGTGTGCTTTGTTGAGTGATTGTTGTTGTGACATTTGCGGCGTGTTATTATTGTGCATGATGTGGTATGCGTCATATGACCGAGCTGTGCGTATTTCTCGCGAGATCGAGTGTTAGGTGAATAAAGCTATTTATTTTGCTTTTCCATTGATCTCTATGGGAGACTGTCTAACGCGGGCAGGATTCCGCGTGTGAAATACACGCGTTAGGAGCATTGTTAGATGGTCTTTTTTAGACTCTAAATACCGGAGTCAAACAATGCCGTGCGTTATACATAAACCACGCGTAGCGTTAGCAGCACATCTACCGCCAAACTCCAAATCTAGCCATTAGGGTTTATTTTACAGGTAAGTATTTATTTTAAATAGGAATAATTTATTAAAGTATAGTGTAGTATTAGGTGTAATTGTAACTTAGGTTAGTTTTTAGTTTACAGGTAAATTTCTCTTTATTTTAGCTAGGTAAGCTATTAAATAGTTAATAACTATTTAATAGCTATTGTACCTAGTTAAAATAAATACAAAGTTGCCTGTAAAATAAAAATAAATCCTACAATATAATTATTATTTATATTGTAGCTATATTAGGGTTTATTTTAAAGGTAAGTATTTAGTTTTAAATAGGATTAACTTAGTTAATAAGATTAATATTATTTAGATTTATTTAATTAATATTTCAGTTAGGGGGGTGTTAGGGTTAGTGTTAGACTTAGGTTTAGGGGTTAATAATTTTATTACAGTGGCGGCGGCGTAGTGGGGGGCAGGATAGGGGTTAATAAATTTATTATAGGTGGCGACGGTGTAGGGGGGGCAGGATAGGGGTTAATAAATTTATTATAGGTGGCGACGGTGTAGGGGGGCAGGATAGGGGTTAATACATTTATTATAGGTGGCGACGGTGTAGGGGGGGCAGGATAGGGGTTAATAAATTTAATATAGGTTGCGGCGGGTTCAGGGAGCGGCGGTTTAGGGGTTAAACTATTTATTTAATTGCGGCGAGGTGCGGGATCAGCAGGATAGGGGTTAATAACTTTATTATAGAGGGTGACGGTATAGGGGGGGCAGGATAGGAGTTACTAGGTATAATGTAGGTGGCAGCGGTGTCCGGGAGCGGCGGTTTAGGGGTTAATACATTTATAAGACTTGCGGCGGGGTCTAGGAGCGGCGGTTTAGGGGTTAATACATTTATAAGACTTGCGGCGGGGTCTAGGAGCGGCAGTTTAGGGGTTAGTAACTTTATTTAGTTGCGGGGGGCTCCGGGGGCGCCGGTATAGGGGGTAGAACAGTGTAGTTTAGTGTGAGTGCTTAGTGACAGGCTAGCAAGAAAGCTGTAAAAAAGCCGAAGAGCAGCGAGATCGGATGAGTGATAACTCTCACAGTCCGCTGCTCATTGCCCCGCGGCTTTTTGACAGCTTTACTTGATAACTTAGGCAAATTTTTTCAGGTCCGCGGCGGCGATGTGAGGCGAGCTTAGGCGGGCGTATTGGGCCGGCGAAGGCAGGAAAGTTGACACGTTGATAACTACCCCCCACCATCTTTTCTGAAGATCACATCTACAAAGGATTAACTTTCTTTTACACTGACTAGGTTCTTTCTGACAAAATAACGGAACTATTCCATTAATCTATCCCCCTAATGGGATTTGCTTTATGTTTTTAATTTCCTTTTTTAACAGCTTATATGCTATTTTATGTTTATTTTATGTTCATTTAAAATGTATTAAATGTACTAGTTATATACATTTCCTAATGCCATACTTCAGCCTGCAGGCGCTCCTATCCATTGTTTAAATTAAAATGTTACCTACATGCTGATCTGGTTAGGTGATCAAGAATAGTGAGCTTGTATGATATAAATTTGGCGCTGTTAATTATCGGCTAGATCACGAGTTTTGCGGTATGAGTGAAAAAGCAGCGTTAAGGCTCATAACGCTTCTTTTTCACTACCGCTGGTATTACGAGTTTTGCAGGTTTAGGGGCACCGCACACTTTTTTGGCCTTAACGCAAATTAACTTACGCAATTTGCGTAAAGTCTTTTTTCAATGGGACTTCCATAGCACCGATATTACAAGCTTTTTATGGAAGGCCAAAAAGTGGATTTGTAACGCAATCTAAAGTCAGTAGTTATGAGTTTTACGCTACAAAGCTGTAGCATAAAACTCATAACTAAAGTGCTAAAAAGTACACTAACACCCATAAACCACCTACCTACATTTATTAACCCCTAATCTGCCGCCCCCAACGTCGCCGCCACTATATTATAGTTATTAATCCCTAAAGCTAAGTCTAACCCTAACCCTAACACCCCCTAACCTAAATATAATTAAAATAAATCTAAATAAAACCTACTATTAATAACTAAATAATTCCTATTTAAAACTAAATACTTACCGGTAAAATAAACCCTAAGCTAGCTACAATATAACTAATAGTTATATTGTATCTAGCTTAGGTTTTATTTTTATTTCACAGGCAAGTTTGTATTTATTTTAACTAGGTAGAATAGTTACTAAATAGTTATTAGGTTTGGAGCTCAATTTTGCTCTACGCTCACTTTTTGCCTGCTAACTTCGGGTTTTTGTAAACCTGTAATACCAGCGCTGTAGGGAAGTGAGCGGTGACAATAACGTGCCAGTTATTACCGAGCAGCTCTTAACGCAAAACTCGTAATCTAGCCGTATATCCTTTGTTCACTTATATATCCGATAGGTCTCACGCTGCCGCAGTCTGGACATCCGGTTATAGTCAGTCCACTACATATGTTGACTCACAAATAAAATATCCAGATATATCAAAATGTTCACTTGTAACATTAGACATAAAAGATTTGCTACCAGATTTAATACATTTACATGCATTGAAACGTCTTTTTCCACATTTATAGATTCCATTCCTAAGTGTATTATTTTTCTTTTTGCAATAGGAGACTTTGTGCCAGATTACAAGTGGAGCGCTAAATATCACTTTTGTGAAAGTGATATTTGCGCTCCACTGAGTAATACGAATGCATGCTTATGTGCGCTCGTATTACAAGTTGACAGCAATGCAATTTCAAGCTTGCGTTTGCATTGCTGGGAAACATTGCGCTCACAGGAGTGCGCTTCAATGGGTGCCTCGTCCTGATGCTGTCATACTCTACAAAGATACTCTATAAAGTGCAGCAAAGGTGGTAAGTTGTGCAGCGATGGCAACAAATTGTAAATATATATTTATATGCTTATATACACATATTAACACATAACTATATATGTATATAAGCAAATATACAGTATATATATATATATATTTACTGGGAACACACAGTTCCCATAGACCACACGGTAAAGGCACTAGACTGTCCCTTTAACAAAGTATTCTCAAATTTATGTTTTATTATGGAATTTTATAATAATATGTAATTTTAATGTACACTGAAAACAAGCACAGATATGTCTTGCCAGGAGAGGTCTAATGATTAAGGAATAATGTGACCATAGCATATTGTGAGTTTGTAAATATGTTAAAATGTTCAAAAGGGAACAAAGTCAGTACTTAGTCCGATACCGTCTGTGTCAAAGTCTGGGAAATTTCCAGTGTATCCCCTGTATGTCCAAAAAGACTCCCTCCCAAAAGGTATACTAATAATACCTGCTGTCTGGTGTTCAGCTCAAGCCGTCTGTCTGTGCTCCAGGCTATGGTGCAGAGGGGCTCCATTTGCCTATCTGCTTGGCCCCTTCTCACCTTTTAAGCATACGGCTGTCTGACAATGACGGGCGCTTATCATGATGTCATCGCGATGAGGGAGGAGCTGACCACGGGAAAAGAAAATGGTCCACAATATAGAGGAGCAGGATAAACTGGATACAGACAATTTCAAAGAATAAACAATCCACTCCTTCCAATAGTCCATTTAAAAATATACTTTTATTAGCACATTAAAACAATGTATTGTCAGCTTTCAAATTAGAATACAAAGTGGGCACAGCACACAGGCTTACGCGTTTCATTTCAGCTGATTGCCGTAATCATAGCCTATAGTGCTGCACCTGAAGCTCATATTTAAAGGTTAAAAAGTTAACCCAATTGGCTCTGATTAAAATATTAATTAAACAAATAAACGCCCACTTTGATTAACCATTTGAATGCCTGCCTTAAGGCAAATTTTAGTTGTTAGAATGCCACATATTTGCATTACTTTTATTACTTTTACATGCTCCGGGTAGATACCCTAAAGTCATTCCTAAGCATATATATAGTGCCATTATCTTTCATGAACAAAAATTCCTCATGCATGAATGTTTGGAACACACTGAAATGTGTGTATGGGTATGGGGTACCCATGTGTGCATTTGTTTAATGCCATAATCTTTCTTAAACAAAAAGTTTCATGCATGGATATATAATATACATTAATTTATGCATATGGGTATCAGATGTCAAAAGATTATATTACCACTGTATTATAGTTTACTCAACCACATTCAAAAATGCTCTATGTCAGCCTTATGCAACCTGAGAAATATTTAATAATAAGTACTGGCATATACAATATATCAATGCACCTTAGCTTATATAATGGTGTCCAATTTTGAAAATCCAATTGATTTCACGCTTCGCTAGAAGCTTATCTTAATTCCCACTTTCTCTTGGGCAACACTACTTTCTTGATAGCACACCACCTAAAGGTGTTCACATTACTATTGTGTGCTCTTACAAAGTGTTGAACAAGAGGGATTGATGACCTGCCTATATTTATGGTGGACAAGCGTTGCCTGATTCTAGATCTCATGTCTCTTGACGTGAGACCTACATACTGTAATTACATTTGGTAGAATTAATAAAATATATAACATACAGCTAGATTACGAGTTTGGCGTTATGATTGAAAAAGCAGCGTTATGGCCCATAACGCTGCTTTTTCCCTAACGCTGCTATTACAAGTCTTGTAGGTATAGGTGTACCGCACACCTTTTAGCCTGTCACGCAACGTCAGTACCGCACTTTTTAAAAAGTTTGCCTGGGAGGCCACAAAGTACACCCTATACTGACAAGATTCATACCGCCATCTAAAGTCAGTAGTTATGAGTTTTACGTTACAAAGCTGTAGCATAAAACTCATAACTAAAGTGTTAAAAAGTACACTAACACCTATAAACTACTGAAATTGAAAGCACTGGGTTTAAATAATAAAAGCAATTTTACACCGCAACAGGTGAACCCAGGGGTCAGTACATTCATTCAGCTAGTGGAACATAATGTTAATGGTTTGTTTAAAAAAATGGAAAAAGGCTACCCCAAACATGTAAATGTGGTTAACAACTTTAATAGGGAGGATAGGGGTGCATTAAATTTAAAGGAAAAAAAAAAATCTCATCTTTAAAGAAGCTGATAAGGGTGGAGCTTTGGTGGTTTTGGAAAAAGAGTATTATGTCAAGGAAATAGAGAGCAAACTTGCTGATAAGGATGTATATAAATTGCTACCAAACAACCCAACACACAGGATTAAAAAAGAGATTGAGGCTTATGTTAAGAAAGCCCCCAAAAATGGGTTGATTAATAGCAAAGTGGTTAAGTTCATTTTAGAGACAGAGGACATTATACCTGTCCTATATACACTCCCTAAGGTCCACAAGGACATGGCAAGGCCTCCGGGCCATCCAATTGTGACAGGGGTTGGTTTCATATTATCTAAAATATCTATATACCTTGATAAAATATTAAGACCATTTGTTAGCTCTACCTCCTTTATCAAAGACACAGGGGATTTTGTAAACAAAGTTCAAAATGTATCATTGGAAAAAAACAAGGGCATTCTGTGTATCCTAGACATCACAAGCTTGTATACATTCATTACACATGAGGCAGGCCTGGGAGCTGTGAATAGATACTTGGTACAAGATATTGATATAAGTAATGAACAAAGGGAATTTATTTTGGATCTCTTATGCATTGTACTGAGATGTAATTATTTTCTGTTCCTGGACCAGTTCTTTTTGTAGCTCCAGGGTACTGCCATGGGTTCCAATGTCGCTGCAACCTATGCCAATATCTTTATGAATACCTGTGAAGAATATTTTATCTATGATCACCCTTTATTTCTTCTATATGGCGCCACTTGGTGGCGCTATATAGACAATATTTTTAGTATATGGTTGGGCGACATTGGAACCCTGGAGGAGTTTGTTAAGGATCTAAATAGTGCCACACAACACATACATTTTAAACTAAATGTGAGTGAGGAAAGGATCGATTTTATTGACACCACAGTATAAAGGAAGGATGGCATGTTGGCTGTGGATCTATTCAAGAAAGAAACAGACCGTAACAATTTGCTACATTTTAAATGTGCACATCCTCCTGCTCTGGTGAAGAGTTTACCCAAAAGTCAGTTTATGCGGGTTAGACGTATTGTCTCAGATGAAAATTTTACTGAAATGGGTGAATACTTCAAACAGAGGGGATACCCTGTTGATTTGATTGATAAAGAAAAAGCAGCTATATTAAAAATTCCCAGGGCCCCCTTGTTAAAAGAAAAAATAAAGGTTAAAAAAATCCCTAGAATGATTTTTATAAATGAGTATTCTCCTTGGAGTAGCCAAATACAAAAGATATTAAACAAGCAATGGCATATTTTACAAATCTCCAACCCTGATGTAAAGGAGTTCAAACATTTACCTATGGCTGCTTTCAGGAGGGGGAGAAATTTGAAAGACACATTGGTGAAGGCAAATGTTGGCCCTAAGAAAGTTACTAGTCAGAGGTTTATTGATAGTAAGAATTTGGGTCTCAGAATTGTAAGAGTATCATTAAAGGCCCAATTTGTACTCATCCACGCACAGGTAAAAAGTATAGACTAAGGGATTACTATACATGTAATACAAGATATGCTGTTTATCTTATTAAATGTCCCTGTGGGTTGGGGTATCAACCAACACAAAAGCAATATTAGGACAGGAAATTTAGAAGCACCGGTCACCAACCATTTTATTTCTGTTGGTCACCAAATTAACCAATTTAGGTTTCAGATTTTGGAACAAGTAAAAATGCCAAGGAGGGGTGGTGACAGGGCAAAAATCCTATTGGGCAGATAATTATATTGGATTCATGAGTTAGGGACTATGGCCCCTGGTGGGATGAATAGGGAAATGGATTGGGGTTATGCCTTTAAATGAGTTATAATCTATTGTATATAGGGAATGCTGTTATTAAACTATTAGGGGGTGCTGTTACTCTCCATTTCAATATTTGTATCAACATTTGTGCCAATTTATTTCCATAAAATTGATTTATTGAGCTAGGACATTATACAATATGACCACTAGCTGGAGCTATTCCTATACAAAAATGTAATAATGTTAATTTGTAAAGGAAGGGGTTAACTCAGGTGGAGGTGTGTGTGGAGGAGTGGCCTTGAGAATATTTAAGGCTGATTTTAATTGTTTGTACAATAGACATGACTAAGGATGTGAATCCGAAACGTTGTATTTTTTATTATGTTGGCGAATAAATAGTTTTAGTACAACTTTTAATTGTGCTGCTATCCTCCTTTTTTGGATCTACATTGTATCTGAGACTGTGGTGCCAGTCTTGAATAGCTTGCACACCTGCATATTTGCAGCCCCACATTGGTGCTGGAACACACTGGACTTTCTACCCATAAACTACCTATTAACCCCTAAACTGAGGCCCTCCCGCATCGCAAAGACTATAATAAATTTATTAACACCTAATCTGCAGCATTGGACATCGCCGCCACTATTAAAATGTATAACCCCCTATTCCGCCACTCCCCGACATCGTTGCCACTATAATAAACCTATTAACCCCTAAACCACAAGCACCCACAAAGAAATATACTTAAATAAACTATTAACCCCTAAACAGAAAGCCCCCACAACAAAATATACTAAAATAAACTATTAACCCCTAAACCTAACGACCCCCTAACTTTATATTAAAATTACAATTTCCCTATCTTAAATTAAATTAAAACTTACCTGTCAAATTAAATAAATTAATTTTAAACTAACAATTAAACTAAGATAATTATTAAACTACAATTAAACTAACTACCAATAAAATTAAACTAAACTACACATTAAAAAAATCCTAACACTACTAAAATTAAAAAAGTATCTAATTACAAAAAAAAACTAAATTGCAAAAAATAAAGAAACAAATTATCAAAAATAAAAAAGAATTACACCTAATCTATTAGCCCTATCAAAATAAAAAAGCCCCCCAAAATAAAAAAAACCTTAGCCTACAATAAACTACCAATGGCCCTTAAAAGGGCCTTTTGTGGGGCATTGCCCCAAAGAATTCAACTCTTTTACCTGTAAAAAAAAATACAAACACCCCCCAACAGTAGAACCCACCACCCCCACAACCAACCCCCACAAATAAAATAACTATCTAAAAAAACTAAGCTCCCCATTGCCCTGAAAAGGGCATTTGTATAGGCACTGTCCTTAAAAGGGCATTTAGCTCTTTTACATGCCCAGACCCTAATCTAAAAATAAAACCCACCCAAAAAAAAAACTTAAATAAACCTAACACTAACCCCCGACAATCCACTTATTGAAGTCCTGCTTGAAGGATCCATCCAGCCGGCAAGAAGTCTTCATCCAGCCGGCAAAGTCCTCATCCATGCGGCAAGAAGTCTTCATCCAGACGGCATCTTCTATCTTCATCTTCATTGGCTGAAAGATTTCAATCAGGCAATAGGATTAGAGCTGCTAAAATCCTATTGGCTGTTTCAATCAGCCAATAGGATTTGAGCAGCTCTCATCCTATTGGCTGTTCCAATCAGCCAATAGGATTGAGCTCTCATCCTATTGGCTGATTGGAGCAGCCAATAGAATGAGAGCTGCTAAAATCCTATTGGCTGATTGGAAAATCACGTTACGTTAGGGTTAGTGTTAGGTTTAGGGGTTAATAGATTTATTTAGTGGTAGTGATATGGGAGGCCAGAGGTTAAGGGGTTAATTATTTTAGTATAGTGGCAGCGACATCAGGAGCGGCAGATTAGGGGTAATAACTGTATATAGGTGGCGGCGATGTTGGGGTGGCAGATTAGGGGTGTTTAGACTCAGGGTTTATGTTAGGGTGTTAGGTTTAAATGTAACTTTTTATTTCCCCATAGACATCAATGGGCTGCGTTACGGAGCTTTTCAATCCGCGATCGTAGGTGTTAGTTGTTTTTTTTGCCAGCTCTCCCCTTTGATGTCTATAGGGAAATCGTGCACGAGCACATCAAAGCAGCGCTTGGTTTCGGTACGGTATGGAGCTCAACACCACCATATCGCCCGCACAAGCCTGCTTTTTTTAAACTTGTAATAGCAGCGCTATAGGGAGGTGAAATAACGCCGCTTTTGTGGCAGTCGTTAAAATCCCTATAGCGCTCAAAACTCGTAATCTAGCTGAATGTTTGTGGTACATTTCAAGAATGACTTAATATCAAAACTCTTGCCATTTGTGGATAATTCAAAACTTTTTGTAACTTGTACATATTCACAAGGTCTGCAACGACTACTGCCACATCTGTACATGTCCAAGCCATGATCTATTTACATTTGGGGTACTTTTTAGTTGTGTTGGTGCCAGAATAGACCCCAGAGTTCTGCTCTTTTTGTAGGAACATCTAATAGTCTTTTCAGCGACTCCAGCTAGTTTATCATCTGCTGCCAAGAGTGAGAAATGTTTTTTTTACAATCCTACATATCTGTTTATATTGGGCACTATACTATGTGACAAAATGAACCCCTTTGAATATATATGTACTATTTGCTGTTTCCTTATCAGCTAGAAGTCTTGCCCTGGGAGTTGATTCAACCATATGTTTGGATTTTTGTATGTCATGGTTGGGATACTTTTGCTCCCTAAGCCTTTTGCTCAATGTGTTTGAGTCATTTGCAAAGTCTTTTTTACTGGAGCAATTACTCCTAATTCTTGTAAATTGGCCCTTGGCCACTGGAAAACTTACTTTACATGTTTTGGATGGCAACTGTTGCCGTGTAGAAAAGTGTTACCTGCTATAGGTTTGCGATACACATTTGTCATAATTTGGCTTCCATTTACCCCTTTAAGGGTCAAATCCAGGAAGTTAATTTGCATAGAATTCATTTCGAATGTGAAGCAGAGGCCCATATCATTTGAGTTCAAATAATCCACAAAATTATGTATGTCATTGAGATCACCGGTCCAAATGAACAGGAGATCATCAATGTACCCCCTGTACAATCTGATGTTCTGCTTGTATAGGTTTCTATCTCCAAAGATGCGGTCTAGCTCCCACCAGCCAAGATACAAATTGGCGTATGATGGAGCGAACTTCACTCCAATGGCCGTGCCAAATCTCTGGAGAAATTGTGAGTAAGCAGGAAGGAAAAAATTCTTACAATAAAAGCCTGGAATTCTTGTGAAATGTCTGTAAAATGACGTAAGAAAAAGGCCACTGCTCGTATGCCCTTTTCATGGGGTATGGATGAATTTAAAGCAACTGCATCAATTCTAAGCCATGTATACTCTGCACTCCATTCCAGGATCTCAACAATGTTTAACACATGCTTCATATCCTTAATATAAGAAGCTAGTGTGACTACCATAGGTTGTAGAATAGAATCAACCCATTGTGAGAGGTGTTCAAGAAGAGAATCAATCCCACTCACAATGGGTCTTCCCTGTACATTTGTGTTTTCTGAACTTTGGGAAGATGGTGGAACCAAGGGATCCTGGGAAATTTTACATCCAAATACTCTACAGTCTGTTCATCCAAGAACCCTTGATCCCCACTGTCAAGGGAGACCAGCACTCTATACCGTTGTTTAACTGCTCATTTCAATTAGCAAAACAAATGGTGAAATAAATTGTACTTTATTCACTAAAAATAGGCAAACACACAGAAGTACACAAAATACAGAAAGAACACACTCACTTTTGGGCTAGAAGAAAAATTACCCTGTTCTATCAGCCACAGTCAGTAGAATCCAGGTAAATACAAATAGTCCTCTTGCACAGTCTTGTTATAGTCCCTTATAGAGCTCTTGGGTAATCGACCCCTGTATAGTTCAGGCAACTTGGAATAACTCTTTTTTTTCCCATGCAAAGTGGTTTTGAAAACTGCCCATCTCTCTTGTCAGCTCACAGCACGCCCCCTAGCGATGATCTTAGCAACCAATCGTAACCCAGCACACAGAGGGGCATCACTGTTAACAGCTGTCAGTCCCACCCCTTGATCATCTGCTGAGTTTATAGTCAGTCTGGCTGAGGATGTACAAATGCAGCCTTTTGAAGTGCCAGATCTGAGGGTAATAGATGGACCAGATACCACTTTTGTCCCTAGAAGATTTACTGCCATGAGTAATTAACTCTCTGCTTTGAAGCAGCCTGCTCAGATATGTAAATCAGTATTTTAAACAGAGGATGTGAAAATCTTTGTACACTGGCTTGTGACATAATTTTGAACAAATAGCAATACACCACTGTTATTGACATACATGCATGAGAGGCAAGCCCCAAAACACAGAATAAGGGAAACCATGTGGGCCCAAGGCCTAATCCCCCATCAGTGAACCTGGGCGCCCACTCTACCGTCACACCGACCATCATCCAAAATCTGTTTTAACTCATATCTAAACCTATTTGTGGGATCCTGATCAAGAACAATATAGTCATTTGTATTTTGTAACTGGCATAATGCTTCTGCCACATAATCATTTTTATCCATAACTACCACTGCACCACCTTTGTCTGCAGTTCGTATGACCAACTGTTCATTCCTTTGTAAAGCAACCAGAGCATCTCTCTGTGAGGCTGTTAGGTTATGTTTTTTCAAACCTCTGTCTCATCTTATAAGATCTGTTTCTATTCACTGTTGGAAAGTTTCCAGAATTGAGCCTCTGCTATGAATTGGGGAAAATTTGGATTTACTTTTCAGAGACACTCCTTTACCCACTGTGCCTCATGGAGTTCTAGATTCAGACTCCAACATTTGTAGTGTAACTAAGTCAAAGGCTTCATTAAAGTCATGAAAATCTTGA
This sequence comes from Bombina bombina, assembly GCF_027579735.1. Lineage (NCBI taxonomy): Eukaryota > Metazoa > Chordata > Amphibia > Anura > Bombinatoridae > Bombina > Bombina bombina. The sequence goes on from NC_069499.1 coordinate 1,254,804,046, forward strand.
ACAGTGGAAATTGGGTGTGTGCTTGAAACGGGTCAGATTCAGCATCTCCAAAATGCTTCCTAAAAGTTAAATTCCTAATAAGATGAATAATATCTATAAGTGTTTGAAAGACATTAAAATTTGAAGTGGGGGAAAAACCCAAACCAAAGCCAAAGACCTGATACTGTTCAGCTGTGAGTGTAGCAGAGGAGAGATTAATCACATTCACCTAGATTACAAGTTTTGCGCTATAGAGGGTGCGAAACGAAGGCAACAAAAATGGCGTTATTTCATCCTCCATACAAGTTTTGGAAAAGCCGCCTTGTGCGTGCGATATAGTTGCAATGAGCTCCATACTGCACAAAATCCAGCTGCTTTGACGTGCTCGTGCACGCTTTCCCCATAGACATCAATGGGGAGAAAGTGTTAGAAAAAAAACTAACACCTGTGATCGCGGAATGAAAAGATCTGTAACGCAACCCATTGATGTCTATGGGGAAAAAAAGTTACGTTTAAACCTAACACCCTAACATAAACCCCACGTCTAAACACCCCTAATCTGCCCCTAATAGAAGTTGCCGCCTGGATGAAGATAGAAGAGGCAGCCTGGATGGATGAAGACCTTTCCGTCTGGATGAAGACTTCACCGCCAGGATGTCCGGACTTCAGAAACTGTAAGTGGATCGTCGGGGGTTAGTGTTAGGTTTTTTAAACTTTTTTTGTGTGGGTATTTTTTTAGATTAGGGTTTGGGCTTTTCTTAAAAGAGCCGAATGCCCTTTTCAGGGCAAGAAAAAGAGCTGAATGCCCTTTTAAGAGAATGCCCTTTTAAGAGCAATGCCCATACAAATGCCCTTTTCAGGGCAATGGGTAGCTTAGTTTTTTTTTAGAGTTAGGTTTTTTTATTTTGGGGGGTTAGTTGGGTGGTGGGTTTTACTATTGGGGGGTCTTTGTATTTTTTTCAGGGAAAAGAGCTGATTTCTTTAGGGCAATATCCTACAAAAGGCCCTTTTAAGGCTAGGGTTTTTTATTTTGGGGCGCTTTTTAATTTTTATAGGGCTATTAGATTAGGTGTAATTGTTTTTATTTGGGATAATTTCGTTTGTTATTTTTCGTAATTTAGTGTTTGTTATTTTTTTGTACTTTAGTATTTTTTTATTTTTTTGTAATTTAGTATTTTTTATTTTTTGTAATTGTAGATTTCAGTTTTTTTAGTAGTGTTAAGTTTTTTGATGAGTAATTTAATTTAATTGATAGTTATTTTAATTTTAGTATAATAAACAGGGTTTTTTAATTTTCCAAGTAAGTTTTTATTTATATTAAGATAGGGATATTGTAATTTTAATTTAAAGTTAGGCGGTTGTTAGGTTTAGGGGTTATTAGTTTAATTTAGTTTTTTTGCTATGTAGGGGGCTGTCAGTTTAGGGGTTAATAGGTTTATTTAGTGGCAGTGATGTGGGAGGCCAGAGGTTTAGGGGTTAATAACTTTATTTAGTGGTGGCGATGTTGGAGAGCGGCGGAATAGGGGTTAATGTTTTTATTATAGTGTGGGCGATGTTGGGGTGCGGGGGGAATAGGGGTTAATAACTTTATTATAGAGGTGATGATGTCGGGGAGCGGCAGAATAGGGGTTAATACATTTTATTAGTGGCGGCGATGTCAGGAGCGGCAGATTAGGGATTAATAAATTTAATATAGTATTTGCAATGCGGGAGGACCTTGGTTTAGGGGTCAATAGGTAGTTTATGGGTGTTAGTGTACTTTGTAAAATTTTAGTTATGTTTTGTGTAACAGTTTTGTTGCGTAAAACTCATAACTTCTTGTCTCAGATTGCGGAACGGAACGTGTTGGTATAGGCTGTAACGCAAGATTTTTAGCCTCACCGCAAAACTTGTAATGGCAGCGCTATGGAAATCCCATGCAAAAACGTAATTTTTTTGAGTGCGGTTTGTAACGTTGCGTTACAGGCTAAAATGCTTTTTTAACGCAGAAATTGCCATTTTTTCAGTGTTAAAACACGAACGCAAAACTTGTAATCTAGGTGATTGTTAAACATTTGTATTTGCTCTGTGGGCAACTCCCTCTGACCTGATATCTCCCTTGTATTTTCTGTGTTTTTTGTCCCTCCCCTGCTTGAGCCTGGACTGGAAGAAAAATCTGCTCCAAATCAGATTGTATAGTGCTATTCCTTTGTTCTAGGAGCTTAGACCCTACAGCACTATAGGCTATAATTACAGCAATCAGCCAAAACGCGTAAGCCTGTGTGCTGCGCCCACTTTTTATTCTAACTTGGTAGCTGACAATACGTTGTTTTAATGTGCTAATGGAAGCTCATTTTTAAATGGACTATTGGAAGCAGTGGATCATTTATTCTTTGAAGTATTTGTAAATATGTTGCCATCAAAAAATGGTCAATTAGGTGATAAATCTTTACTGGAATAACACTTCCTTGGAATCTATAAGGTTTGTGGATAATATTTCCACCATGCATCCCTAGCTATTGAAGATTGGAGGCTATTTTTGCTGTACCAAAGAGCTTCTACATGATCAACAGTCTAATAGGACTTCTAGTGCAACACCCCATAGGATTAGTGAACCTTTATTAATTCTAATATTTTGTTTATTATTTAAAAAAATAAAAATTAATGAGGCAGAATTGGTAAATACACATCGACCAGTTAGGCCTACTATAAAATAGCCCAGTTATACCTATAAATATACCCTCTACATCAGGTTCCTTAAGTAATAATGTAAAGGAGATATGTTTGTGTATCAGTATGCCCAAACCTATATGCTTAAAGCTATCCACATTTTAAAAGAACACATGTTGGATAATCACTACATCATCTTGTACTATTCAAAATTTAAAGGATCACTCAATGCAGTAGAATTGCATAATTAACAAGTACATAATAAAAAGACAATGATTTAACCCATACTGTTATAATCAAATAAGCAGTAGATTTTTTTCTGACAAATGTATTTTTTTTCCCATTTTCCGGCCCCTTGTATCATGTGACAGACATCAGCCAATAACAGACTAGTATAAGTATACCCTGTGAGTTTGTGCACATGCTCAGTAGGATCTTGTTCCCCAGAAAGTGTGTATATAAAAGAACTGTGCAAAATCTGATAATGGAAGTAAATTGAAAAGTATCTTAAAACTGCATGTTCTGTCTGATTCATAAAAGTTTATTTTGACTTGAGAGTCCATTTGAGGCTACTGAGTATTTACCCTGTGTGTTAAGACATTTGCGTTTTGTGAAAGGATTCTAATTTCATGATGAGGCATTATTTACTAATGGGTTCAAATAAGATACATATAGAAGAGATGATTAGATGTGTAATAAACTATAGCATATGGAACTTCCTGGTTTCAGATTACATAAATAAGTTATACCTCACAACCCTGATATTAGAGAGCCCCTGATGTCTGAAAGGAGAAAATGAAGATGGGGTAGATCACAATACTTAAAAAAGATTATCAATTTATTTATTTACAAATATACCAATATAATTTAATATAATTTTTTTTTTTTTTTTTAAAGATTGTGATTGACCCCAATTGTCCAAATAAATTAAGAATTAGTATATATACCTGAACAGATTATTTATCTGGAATAAACAAGAGACAACGCAATGATGTAAAACCATAAATAGTTCATATTTACATGCCATAAGTATTTACATCAAATATTTACTGTAAGGCCGATAGAAGCAGAAATGAACTTTTATGTAGAATGACAGCAAAGAAAATGGACTTGTCTGTAAAGGTCATGCACTGAACATTTGTTAAGCTTCAGTAACAACATAGAAAATATATTTTAATGTAAACCCTGATCTTGGATTGCTGTACAGCTACAGTGAAATACAGACCCAATTCACTAAAATTAACCAGTACTGAGTTAACAATCACTCTGAACCTTGTATGGACAGTCCCCACTCAATTTTCTAAAAAATGGCTAAACATGGAAGTCAAATTGTGCTGTACTCAGATTGCTTTACCTTCTCTCTTCTTGTTTTGCATATTTTCTTTTTTTTAATTAGTGTAATAAGTGCATTAAGTATTTTTACAAAAAATCTCCTGTTTTTAATTTACAAGATTAATCAATACTACTTGCATGCACAAGTTGCTTAGTCCCATAAGAAAACTTCAGACATGTCCAAGGAACACACTTTTTCAGCCTACATGCCAAGGATTTGAGACTCATTTTGCAATAGAAAAATAAAGTACACTTTGAATTATGTACAATTTTAACATTGTGTTTTGAAATACCATTGTACATTAAAAACAATCACCTAGATTACAAGTTTTGCGTTCGGGTTTTAATGCTGAAAAAATGGTAATTTCAGTGGTAAAACAGCACCACAGCCATTACAAGACTTGTCGGTATAGCTGTACCACAAGCCTTTTAGCCAGTAACGCAACGTCAGTCCTGCACTCATAAAAATTACGTTTTTTCATGAGACTTCCATAGCGCAGTCATTATGAGTTTTGCAGTGAGGCTAAAAAGCTTGCGTCCCAGCCTATACTGACAAGATCCCTTTCGCAATCTGAGAGCAGTAGTTTTGACTTTTACACTACAAAACTGTTACATAAAACTCATAACTAAACTGTTATACCACTAAACACCCATAAACTACCAATTAACCCCTAAACCGAGGCCCTCCCGTAATGCAAACACTATATTAAACTTATTAACCCCTAATCTGCCGCTCCCGATATTGCTGCCACTAATAAAATTTATTAACCCCCATTCCGCCGCTCCCCGACATCACCACCACTATACTAAAGTTATTAACCACTATTCCCCCGCACCCCAACATCGCCCACACTATAATAAAGATATTGACCCCTATTCGCTGCTCGCCGACACTATAATAAACCTATTAACCCCTAAACCGCAAGCCCCCCACAACGAAATATGCTAAATTAAACTATTAACCCCTAAACCGGAAGCCCCCCACAACAAAATATACTTAATTAAACTATTAACCCCTGAACCGAAAGCCCCACACATCGCAATAAACTAATTTAAACTAGTAACCCCTAAAACTAACGCCCCACTAACTTTATATTAAAATTACAATTTCCCTATCTTAAATTAAATTAAAACTTACCTGTCAAAAAAACGAAGTTTAAACTAACAATTAAACTAATATAACTATTAAACTAAAATTAAACTAACTACCAATTAAAGAAAACTAAAATACACAATAAAAAAATCCTAACACTACTATAAAAATTACAAATTATCTAATTACAAAAATAAAAAATACTAAATTAAAAAAATAAACACTAAATTATGAAAAATAACAAACACTAAATTAAGAAAAATAACAAATGAAATTATTAAAAATAAAAAAGAATTACACCTAATCTAATAGCCCTATAAAAAAAAGCCCCCCCAAAATTTAAAAAAAAAACCCCTAGCCTACAATAAACTACCAATAGCCCTTAAAGGAGCCTTTTGTAGGGCATTGCCCTAAGTTAAACAGCTCTTTTACCTGTAAAAGAAAAACACAAAGACCCCCCAACAGTAAAACCCACTACCCAACCAACCCCCCAAAATAAAAAAACCTAGCTCTAACAAAAACCTAAGCTACCCATTGCCCTGAAAAGGGCATTTAGCTCTTTTGCATTGCGCTGAAACCCTAAAATAAAAAAAAAAAGAAACACCCCAAAAAACTCACAGTTGTTGAAGTCCCGCTTGAACGATCTTCATCCCGGCAGCTCCATCTTCATCCAGGCGGCTCCATCTTCATCCATCATGGGACAGGCATCTTCTTCATCCCTGCGGAGGCGAAGCGGCGATACGCAGAGGCGGAGGTCCAGGCGAAGGTCCAAGGCAGAGATCCAGGCGAAGGTCCAAGGCGGAGGTCCAGGCGGAGGTCTATCAATCCGGCGTGGAGATCCTTTTCATGCGATCGTTCATCGCACACTGAGGATTGAAATGCAAGGTATCCCTTTTATACTGGGGGTACCATTGCATTTCTATTGGCTGAAAAATTTGAATCAGACAATAGGAATTGGGGCTGCTAAAATCCTATTGGCTGTTCAAATCTATTGGCTAATTCGAATTTATTTTTAGATTGGGGTTGGGTATTTCATAAAAGAGCTGAATGCCCTTTTAAGGGCAGGAAAAAGAGCTGAATGCCCTTTTAAGGACAATGCCCATACAAATGCCCTTTTCAGGGCAAATGGGTAGATTAGGTTTTACTTTATTTTTATTTTGTGTGTTTGGGGGGTGGGGGTTTGTATACTGTTAGGGGTGTTTGTTTTTCTTTTGTAGGAAAAGAGCCGTTATCTTTAGGGCAATGACATTAAAAGGGCCCTTGGTAGTTTATTATAGATTAGGGTTTTTTATTTTGGGGTGGGTTTTTTTTTTTTTTTAAAAGGTTATTAGAATAGGAATCATTTTTATTATTTTGGATAATTTCGTTTGTATTTATTTTAACTAGGTAGTTAGTAAATAGTTAATAACTATTTACTAACTAGTCTACCTAGTTAAAATAAATACAAACTTACCTGTGAAATAAAAATAAAACCTAAGCTAACTACAATATAACTATTAGTTATATTGTAGCTAGCTTAGGTTTTATTTTACAGGTAAGTATGTATTTAGTTTTAAATAGGTATTATTTAGTTAATTATTGTAACTTTAATTTAGCTCTATTTTAATTATATTAAAGTTAGGGTGTTAGGTTTAGGGTTAGGGTTACGGTTAGGGTTAGGTATAGGGGTTAATAGTTTAATTAAGGCTGTTGCGATGTGGGGGGCTGGCGGTTTAGGGGTTAATAGGTTTATTTAGTGGTAGTGATGTGGAAGGCCAGAGGTTTAGGGCTTAATAGCTTTATTTAGTGGCGGCGATGTCGGGGGAGCGGCGGAATAGGGGTTAATAGATTTATTATAGTGTGGGCGATCTTGGGGTGCGAGGGAATAGGGGTTAATAACTTTGGTATAATGGCGGCGATATTGGGAGCGGCAGATTAGGGGTTAATAGATTTATTTAGTTGGAGGCGATATTGGGAGCGGCAGATTAGGGGTTAATAACATTATGTAGGTGTCAGCGATGTCGGGGGCAGCAGATTAAGGGTTAATAACATCATGTAGGTGTCAGCGATGTCAGGGGCAGCGGATTAGGAGTGTTTAGATGTGGGGTTTATGTTAGGGTGTTAGGTTTAAACGTTACTTCTTTTTCCCCATAGACATCAATGGGGCTGCGTTACGGAGATTTTCATTCCGCGATCACAGGTGTTAGTTTTTTTTCTAACCGGCTCTCCCTATTAATGTCTATGGGGAAAGCATGCACAAGCACGTCAAAACAGCGCTTGTATTTTGTGCAGTATGGAGCTCAACGCAAGTTTTCTTGAGCCTGAGATATTTTCTATTTATCTTTTATCTAAGCCAGTCATTTTAGTGCTGGGGCCACATTAGGTGAATTCCAATAGACGGTTGATCCAATTTATTAATTGAGGGTGGAATATGTTGTGAAAGCCTTTATAAAAATGATTAATATCCAATTGTTGACAATTTCTTAGTGGTTTAAATAGCCGTGAGTTTGTGAACATGACATCCTATGATTAAGTGCCGCAAGGCACGAAACACGTAAGGAGTGTGTCTCCTTTCTTCTTTCTGCTTTTTAATGTATAGCAACAAAGCCTGTTTTTAATATCTTTGGAGTCACCCACCGCAGCAGCTTTTCTTCTTCCTGCAGAATAAAACATAGCCATGAAATCTCTGTAGATAAACTTTGGCAGTACAATTTGTCGTACTGAAGAGCTCAGTGACATTAAACATAGCACTGTCATAGGATGACACCTTTGTCACAATTCAGTTCATGAAGATCCCGCCCTACAAGATCTATCCAGGTCAAATGTAAGTGCTATTATTGTGGAAGTGTTTAGGAGCAATAACAGCCCAGTTGTGAAGTGGTAGACCACAGAAACTCACAGAATGGGGCTGCTGTGTGCTGAAGCTTGTACAACATATAAATCACCTATCATCTGTTGCATCACTCGCTACAGTGTTTCAAACTGCCCCTACAAACAACATCAGCTTCATGAAATGGGTTACAATGGCTGAGAAATTGTACACAAGCATCACATCAACATGTGCAATGCCAAGCCTTGGCTAGAGAGGTGTCAGCACTCTGCCACTGAACTCTGGAACAGTAAAAATATGTTCTTTGGATTTATAAAGCATGAATTCTGATGGAAGAATCTGGGTGTGGTAAATGTCAGGAGAATGGTACCTACAAGAATGCATACTGCCAGTGCCTACTGTAAAGTTTGGTGGAGGATGGATAATGGTCTGAGGCTTTTTTTCATGGATTGGGTTAGATACAAGATACAAAGCTATTTTAGACAATTGAGTGACCTTTGCAGAGCCTTAACCTCAACTCCATTAAACACCCGTGCCTTCTCATTGTTTTTTAGGAACCATTTAATGAGTCTATGGTTTTGGAAGAAGAGAAGAGCTGCCTATTCTTAAGCACTATTCTTAATTTTGTATATTTATCTTGTGGACTCTAAATGTACTTTAAACTAAAGCACCTCTGATATTATTTCTTAAAGGGACAGTATACACTCATTTTTATATAACTGCATGTAATAGACACTATTATAAAGAATAAGATGCACAGATACTGATATAAAAATCCAGTATAAAATGGTTTAATAACGTACTTAGAAGCTTTCAGTTTAGCTCTGTTAAAAAGGTAGTTGGAAAGCCCACTGCAAGTGGGAAATAAGACACTCCCCCCCTCCCCCTTGTTTTGCATATGAAAAGACCCTTTACACAAACAGGAGCAAGCTGGAGAAGGTAGTTGACGGTATTCTGATAAAACTTTGGGGCTTGGTTAGGAGTCTGAAAATCAGAGCAATGTTATTTAAAAATAAGCAAAATTATACATTTTTTTTAAAAAAAAACTTTATGGGCTTTATAAATAGATCATCTACAAAACATTTATTCAAAGAAAACATGAGTGTATAATGGCCCTTTAATGGGATAGGTGTTGGCCATATAGGAAAATTGTAGTCTTTATGAAGAACATAGATTTAAGCCTAACCAATTACATTTGCTCTTTCATGTTCTAAAAGGTTTATATATCATATGTGTCCAAATTAAAGGGCCCATAAAGTAGCCATTCATCCAATATGTGCCTCTACCCATTCCATATGATGATTAGCTCATTTATTTTTTTTCTTTATCTAATGTAAATGTTTCTTGGTATATGTGATTACATAGGTCTTTGTCAGCTAAACCATTGTTAGTTTTAAGTTTGTTTGTATAGAAGTATCTTTTTGTTTAATTAAAGGGACAGTCAATACGAAAAATGTTATTGTTTAAAAAAGATAAATAATGGCTTTACTAACCATTCCCCAGCTTTGCACAATCAACATTGTTATATTAATATACTTTATAACATTTAAACCTCTAAATACCTGCCTGTTTCTAAGCCACTACAGACAGCCTCTTATCACATTAGCTTTTCACAAAAGGAGACTGCTAGTTCATGTGGGCCATATAGATAAATTGTGCTCACGTCTGTGGAGTTGTGGCTGACATTGCACTAATTGGCTAAAAAGCAAGTCAATAGATAAATCAATAAATAAAAAGTCATGTGATCAGGGGGCTGTCAAAAGAGGCTTAGATACAAGGTAATCAAAGAGGTTAAAGGAACATGAAACTGTTTTTTTTTTTTTCTTTCATGATTTAGAAAGAGCATGTCATTTTAAACAACTTTCCAATTTACTTCTATTATCTAATTTGCTTCATTCCCTTGATATACTTTGTTGAAAAGCATATCTAGATAGGCTCAGTAGCTGATGATTGGTGGCTGCACATAAATACTTCATGTGATTGGCTCACCCATGTGCATTGCTATTTCTTCAACAAGGGATATCTAAAGAATGAAGCAAATTAGATAATAGAAGTAAATTGGAATGATGTTTAAAATTGTATTCTCTATCTGGATCATGAAAGAAATATTTTGGGTTTCATTTCCCTTTAAAATTATATTAATATAACCATGTTGGCTGTGCAAAACTGGGAAATGTTTTTAAACAATAACAATTTTGGAGTTGACTGTCCCTTTAATATAATATTTAAAAATGTGCCCACTAACCCTAAAAGTGAAACAAAAATTTGAAGTGGCAAAGTGCTTAGACAAACAATAAGTGCCACACAATTTCTCCAGTTTGGTCTTTTATCTGTAAACCCTTTATTTTATTTAAAAGGGGAATGCTCTTTGTTGTTTCACCTCATTGTACATTTTGCGACTGCTGATAATATGATGATATTATTAGGATGCATAAAAAACAAACCTACAGATCGAGGAACAAGTATTTAGCCACGCTAATATGCATCATATGGATGTATGCCTATGTATAAACTGTAAAAACCAACAATTTAAACAATTCAAGTTATGGTGTGGAGATGGCAGACTATATGCATGAGGAAGACCAGGAGGTTGCTTTAGTGTGCTTTTGAAAGGTGGGGGCACAAAGTTGCTCTGCAGTAAGACATAGTAACATAATATAGTAACATAGTAGATGAGGTTGAAAAAAGACCAAAGTCCATCGAGTTCAACCTATACAAATCTAAAATACTTACAAAAAGCTCCAGTTAACCTTAAATATTCCCATTAAAAGGTGACCCATTTAATACTAGCAATCATATCCATGAATTTTGTTTATAGACAGAAATGTATCCAAACAATTTTTAAATGTATCTAGGGTATTGGCGTTCACTACCTCCTTTGGTAATATGTTCCACAATTTTATTGCTCTTACAGTGAAAAAACATTTCCGTTGCAGGAGATTAAATCTAGTTTCCTCCAACCTTAAATTGTGCCCTCTTGCCACAAACTATTTTCTTGGAATAAACAGAGCTTCTGCCATTTCTGTATATGGGCCTTGAATTTATTTATATAAAGTAATCATATCACCTCTCAAGCGCCTTTTTTCTAAAGAAAACAGTCCCAGTTTGGCTAGCCTCTCCTCATAGCTTAAATTATCCATTCCCCTTATTAGCTTTGTGGCTTTTCTATGAACTTTTTCTGGTTCTACAATATCTTTTTTTTGTGATTGGTCCCCAGAATTGCACTCCATATTCAAGTGGAGGTCTTACCAGGGATTTATATAGTGACAGAATTAGGCTTTCCTTCCTTGAATCAATATCTCTTAATACATGCTAGTATCCTATTAGCCTTTGTAGCTGCTGCCCTGCATTGTGCACCCATCTTTAGCTTGTTATCTATTATTACTTACAAATCCCTTTCCTCCTCTGTTTGGCTAAGTTTTGTCCCATTTAATAATATGTTGCCTGCTTAGTTTTATTTCCAAAATGTAGAACCTTGCATTTTCCCGTATTAAATCTCATTTTCCGTTTACCTGCTCATACTTTTAATGTTTGCAGATCCCTTTGTAACGAAAGTTCATCCTGCTCTGAGCTAATGACCTTACTTAACTTAGTATCATCCGCAAAAATAAAGATGTCGCTATTTAATCCTTGCTCCAAGTCATTTATAAAAATTTTAAAAAGAACAGGGCCCCTGGGGGACTCCACTGATTACCAATCTGAGTATGATCCATTCACTACTTCTCATTGCTCCCTATCTTTTAACCAGTTATTTATCCATGAGCTTACATTTTCAGCTATTCCCAGCCCCTTAATTTTGTGCATTAATCTCTCATGTGGCACTGTATCAAATGCCTTTGCAAAATCTAAGTTTATCACATCAACTAATTTCCCTTTATCTATATGTTTACTTACTTCCTCATAGAATCTAATTTGATTAGTTTGACATGATCTATTTCTAATAAAACCCTGCTGATTTGAACTCTTAATCTTGTTTACACGAATGTGCTCATCAATATAATCCCTTATAATCCCTTCAAATATCTTCACTATTGATGTCAGACTAACTGGTCTATAGCTTCCTGGATCATCCCTGCTTCCATTTTTGAAGAGTGGCACCACATCTGCTTTACACCAATCCTGGGGTACTATGATTGAGGATAATGAGTCTTGAAAAATTAGTAGAGGTTTGTCTATAACAGTGCTAAATTCCCTTAACACCCTTGGGTGTATTCCATCTGGGCCTGAAGTTTTATTTACCTTAATATTATCCAGTTTTTTCCTGATATCCTTTATACATAACCCAGTTAATGGTATGGGCTGGCATTTTATAGTTTGTTCCAAAGTATTGTCCATTGGTTCCTCTCTTGTGTATACTGAAGAAAAAAACTGGTTTAGTACCTCAGCCTTCTCCCTGTCACTGTTAACCATTATACCCTCCACACATTTTAATGTACCTATATTGTCCTTCTTAGATTTTTTGCTATTTATGTACTTTATGAACCTTTTAGGGCTTTTAGACTTAGAATCCTAGGGTAGTTAAAATCTCCCATGATTACATCACTGTTATTAGCAGCCTTACCTATTTGCATTAGTAGTTGAGTTTCCTCCAGGTCACTAATGTTAGGGGGCTTGTAGCATGTTCCAAGTAATATTTTATTAGGATTTTCCCCCACTCTTTATTTCAACCCACAGGGTCTCTACATTGTCACCTGTATCATAAATATCTTCCCTTATTGTAGGTTTAAGGTTAGGTTTAATATACATGCAGATTCCTCCACCCCTTTTATTATACCTGTCCCTCCTAAATAAAGTATACCCCTCTAAGTTAACTGCCCAGTCATGTGAATCATCCCACCAAGTTTCAGTTATACTGATAACATCATAGTCCTCTTCTGCAACTAAGAGCTCCAGCTCCCCCATTTTACCATTCATGATTCTTGCATTTGTTGTCATACATTTCATTTTCATGTGATTTCTGCTGCTACTTGGTGTGCTTTCCTCCATACTTTCTAATATGACATTTCTTAAGTCATCCCTAACTTGAGATATTATAGGAGTGCCATATTCACAGACTGATCTCTTTTCTATTGTGTTCTAACTGACACCCCCCCCCCCCCTTTGCCTAGTGCTACCATCCTTTCCCCCAACACACCTGCACCCATGTCCTTCAGGTGCAATCCATTCTTACTGTACAATTTGTACCCAAGTGAAAAGTCAGCATAGTGCTCTAAAAAGTCAAACCCCTCATTTTTACACCATGTTTTTAACCATGAATTAACAGACCTTAGCTCCTTCTGCCTGAGTTAGAACACAGCAGTGGTAATATCTCCAAAAATATTACTTTGGAGGTCTTTGCTTTAAGCTTGCTATCTAACTCCCTGAAGTCATTTTTTAGGACTCTCCATCTCTCGCTGATTCCTTCATTAGTACCAATATGTACTATGACTGCAGGATCAGACCCAGATCCCTCTAACAATCTATCAATAAGCTCCACAATATGCCTAACACAAGCCCCTGGAAGACAGCAAACTGTTCTATTTAAAGGGTCTGGATGACAAATTATCAACCTTCCTAATAATAGAGTCTCCTACCACCAACATCTGCCTCAGGTCCTGACATGTATGCCCCTCTTCCATGACTGAAGGACTGTTAACTATAGTATGCCCCTCTACCATGTCTGAAGGACTGCCCACCATAGTATGCTCCTCTTCCACGACTAAAGGACTGTTCACTATACTAGGCAAAACAGCCCTCTCTGACACTGCCACTCCTGAACTGAAATTCCCAACATCTTCACTTAATCTTGCAAATCTGTTGGGGTCTACAGGCTCAGAACTGGCCTGTGTCTTCTGCTTACCTTTACTTCGCCCTCTAACTGTGACCCAGCTACATTCTGGAGTCTCCTCATCTGAATCCTCCCCATTCCCACTGCTAGAACCATTAACAACCAGCTCAGTCCTATCCATTTCCCTTTCAAGTGTCTGAATTTCATGCAGTGTTGCAATTATACGAGTTTCTAAAGAGACAATATGCTCACATTTGCCACAGGCATATAATCCCTGAAGTGACTGCTCAAGTGATGCAAACATGTGGCAAGCTGTACACTGAATGAGATTCTCACACATTCTTACTAAAAGGTTTAACTTAAAAATATAAAATAATCTTACTTTAACAGATAATCAAGGCAGCATACCCTCTCAGAGCAGGCTCACAGAGTTACTGTGCTAGATATATAGTCTACGTAGGCCCAAATAGGTAAAAATAATCCCTCCCCTAATTACCCACACAGGAAAAAAAAAAGAAAAAAAAAAGTTTTTTTGTTGTTTTGTGTGTGTGTGTTTATATATGTGTGTGTATAGCTGTCTGTATGTGGTTATATGTGTGTGTGTCTCTGTACATGTATGTATATATGTGTGTATATGTGTATGTATGTAGTTGTATGTGTTTGTCTATGTACCTGTGTGTATATGTATGTGTATGTGTGTGTACATGTGTGTATATGTATGTGTATTTGTTTGTATCTGTGTGTGTATAAATATGTGTGTGTGTGTGTGTGTCGGTGTGTATATATATGTGTATATGTGTCTGTATATATGTGTGTATATGTGTGTGTGTGTATGTATATATATATATATATATATGTGTGTGTGTGTATGTGTGTGTGTGTATATATGTGTGTATATGTATGTGTATTTGTTTGTATCTGTGTGTGTATAAATATGTGTGTGTGTGTGTTGGTGTGTGTATATATATATATGTGTATATGTGTCTGTATATATGTGTGTATATGTGTGTGTGTATATATATATATATATATATATATATATATATATATATATATATATATATATATATATATATATATGTGTGTGTGTGTGTATTTTTGTATCTGTGTGTGTGCATATTTATCCCAGATTGGTGGCCAAGGTTTTTCCGTAGTAATAGTCTATATTCACTATAGCTTACTGTTTTAGCACATTTTGAACATTTAATTCAGTAGCAGTAGGTGGAAGGCATGCAGGTGGCAAACAATTAAACAATGTAATATTGGACATGAATGACACATTCAACTAAATTTTTAATTCCTCATAAACTAGTTATGGCAAGGGTACAAGTGTATGGCTATTTATTGCTTCTGTGTTAACTCCACTAGAAGTAGATTTTTGTACGCATTGGGTAATGCAAGTGGAATGTAAAAAGTTTTTGCACGAGCGATAACCCGACTTGCACAAAAAGCTGAACTTGGAATATCGTGACCACGTTAACAAATTGCCCCATAGACTTCAATGGCAAGTGAAAAGTGGGAAAACAAAAAATGAAAAGTGGGAAAAAACACCCAAGTCGTGCAAACCCGATCACATTTAATCAAGTGCACTAACCTGGCATGAAATATGCATATTTCACATTCCAAAGTTTTTTACATAGAAGAATATGTTCTATTTATTCATGAATACATACAGTATTTATATATATATATATATATATATATATATATAAAATTTATTTTTTGGTAAATAAAAAATTATTATATTTTGATATAGATATATACAGATATATATATTTCTTTCATGTAATTAGCAAGAGTCCATGAGCTAGTGACGTATGGGATATACATTCCTACCAGGAGGGGCAAAGTTTCCCAAACCTCAAAATGCCTATAAATACACCCCTCACCACACCCACAATTCAGTTTTACAAACTTTGCCTCCGATGGAGGTGGTGAAGTAAGTTTGTGCTAGATTCTACGTTGATATGCGCTCCGCAGCAAGTTGGAGCCCGGTTTTCCTCTCAGCGTGCAGTGAATGTCAGAGGGATGTGAGGAGAGTATTGCCTATTTGAATGCAGTGATCTCCTTCTACGGGGTCTATTTCATAGGTTCTCTGTTATCGGTCGTAGAGATTCATCTCTTACCTCCCTTTTCAGATCGACGATATACTCTTATATATACCATTACCTCTGCTGATTCTCGTTTCAGTACTGGTTTGGCTTTCTACAAACATGTAGATGAGTGTCCTGGGGTAAGTAAATCTTATTTTCTGTGACACTCTAAGCTATGGTTGGGCACTTTGTTTATAAAGTTCTAAATATATGTATTCAAACATTTATTTGCCTTGACTCAGAATGTTCAACTTTCCTTATTTTCAGACAGTCAGTTTCATATTTGGGATAATGCATTTGATTTAATCATTTTTTCTTACCTTCAAAAATTTGACTTTTTTCCCTGTGGGCTGTTAGGCTTGCGGGGGCTGAAAATGCTTCATTTTATTGCGTCATTCTTGGCGCGGATTTTTTTGGCGCAAAAATTATTTTCCGTTTCCGGCGTCATACGTGTCGCCGGAAGTTGCGTCATTTTTTGACGTTATTTTGCGCCAAAAATGTCGGCGTTCCGGATGTGGCGTCATTTGGCGCCAAAAAGCATTTAGGCGCCAAATAATGTGGGCGTCTTATTGGCGCTAAAAGATATGGGCGTCGCGTTTTGTCTCCACATTATTTAAGTCTCATTTTTCATTGCTTCTGGTTGCTAGAAGTTTGTTTTTTGGCATTTTTTCCCATTCCTGAAACTGTCATTTAAGGAATTTGATCAATTTTGCTTTATATGTTGTTGTTTTTTCTCTTACATATTGCAAGATGTCTCACGTTGCATCTGAGTCAGAAGATACTACAGGAAAATCGCTGTCTAGTGCTGGATCTACCAAAGCTAAGTGTATATGCTGTAAACTTTTGGTAGCTATTCCTCCAGCTGTTGTTTGTATTGATTGTCATGACAAACTTGTTAAAGCAGATAATATTTCCTTTAGTAAAGTACCATTGCCTGTTGCAGTTCCTTCAACATCTAAGGTGCAGAATGTTCCTGATAACATAAGAGATTTTGTTTCTGAATCCATAAAGAAGGCTATGTCTGTTATTTCTCCTTCTAGTAAACGTAAAAAATCTTTTAAAACTTCTCTCCCTACAGATGAATTTTTAAATGAACATCATCATTCTGATTCTGATAACTCTTCTGGTTCAGAGGATTCTGTCTCAGAGGTTGATGCTGATAAATCTTCATATTTATTTAAAATGGAATTTATTCGTTCTTTACTTAAAGAAGTTCTAATTGCTTTAGAAATAGAGGATTCTGGTCCTCTTGATACTAATTCTAAACGTTTGGATAAGGTATTTAAATCTCCTGTGGTTATTCCAGAAGTTTTTCCTGTTCCTAATGCTATTTCTGCAGTAATTTCCAAAGAATGGGATAAATTGGGTAATTCATTTACTCCCTCTAAACGTTTTAAGCAATTATATCCTGTGCCGTCTGACAGATTAGAATTTTGGGACAAAATCCCTAAAGTTGATGGGGCTATTTCTACCCTTGCTAAACGTACTACTATTCCTACGTCAGATGGTACTTTGTTTAAGGATCCTTTAGATAGGAAAATTGAGTCCTTTCTAAGAAAAGCTTATCTGTGTTCAGGTAATCTTCTTAGACCTGCTATATCTTTGGCTGATGTTGCTGCAGCTTCAACTTTTTGGTTGGAAACCTTAGCGCAACAAGTAACACATCATGATTCTCATGATATTATTATTCTTCTTCAGCATGCTAATAATTTTATCTGTGATGCCATCTTTGATATTATCAGAGTTGATGTCAGGTTTATGTCTCTAGCTATTTTAGCTAGAAGAGCTTTATGGCTTAAGACTTGGAATGCTGATATGGCTTCTAAATCAACTCTACTTTCCATTTCTTTCCAGGGTAACAAATTATTTGGTTCTCAGTTGGATTCTATTATTTCAACTGTTACTGGTGGGAAAGGAACTTTTTTACCACAGGATAAAAAATCTAAGGGTAAAAACAGAGCTAATAATCGTTTTCGTTCCTTTCGTTTCAACAAAGAACAAAAACCTGATCCTTCATCCTCAGGAGCAGTTTCAGTTTGGAAACCATCTCCAATCTGGAATAAATCCAAGCCAGCCAGAAAGGCAAAGCCTGCTTCTAAGTCCACATGAAGGTGCGGCCCTCATTCCAGCTCAGCTGGTAGGGGGCAGGTTACGTTTTTTCAAAGAAATTTGGATCAATTCTGTTCACAATCTTTGGATTCAGAACATTGTTTCAGAAGGGTACAGAATTGGTTTCAAGATGAGACCACCTGCAAAGAGATTTTTTCTTTCCCATGTCCCAGCAAATCCAGTAAAAGCTCAAGCATTTCTGAATTGTGTTTCAGATCTAGAGTTAACTGGAGTAATTATGCCAGTTCCAGTTCAGGAACAGGGGATGGGGTTTTATTCAAATCTCTTCATTGTACCAAAGAAGGAGAATTCCTTCAGACCAGTTCTGGATCTAAAAATATTGAATCGTTATGTAAGGATACCAACGTTCAAGATGGTAACTGTAAGGACTATTTTGCCTTTTGTTCAGCAAGGGAATTATATGTCCACAATAGATTTACAGTATGCATATCTGCATATTCCGATTCATCCGGATCATTATCGGTTCCTGAGATTCTCTTTTCT
The DNA here is from genome assembly GCF_027579735.1 of Bombina bombina. NCBI lineage: Eukaryota > Metazoa > Chordata > Amphibia > Anura > Bombinatoridae > Bombina > Bombina bombina. Next base: position 1,254,822,381 of record NC_069499.1, read on the forward strand.
GGACAAGCATTACCAGTTTGTGGCTCTGCCGTTTGGCCTTGCTACAGCTCCAAGAATTTTTACAAAGGTTCTCGGTGCCCTTCTGTCTGTAATCAGAGAACAGGGTATTGTGGTATTTCCTTATTTGGACGATATCTTGGTACTTGCTCAGTCTTTACATTTAGCAGAATTTCATACGAATCGACTTGTGTTGTTTCTTCAAGATCATGGTTGGAGGATCAATTTACCAAAAAGTTCATTGATTCCTCAGACAAGGGTAACCTTTCTGGGTTTCCAAATAGATTCAGTGTCCATGACTCTGTCTTTAACAGACAAGAGGCGTCTAAAACTGATGGCAGCTTGTCAAAACCTTCAGTCACAATCATTCCCTTCGGTAGCCTTATGCATGGAAATTCTAGGTCTTATGACTGCTGCATCGGACGCGATCCCCTTTGCTCGTTTTCACATGCGACCTCTTCAGCTTTGTATGCTGAATCAATGGTGCAAGGATTACACAAAGATATCTCAATTAATATCTTTAAAACCGATTGTTCGACACTCTCTAACGTGGTGGACAGATCACCATCGTTTAATTCAGGGGGCTTCTTTTGTGCTTCCGACCTGGACTGTAATTTCAACAGATGCAAGTCTCACAGGTTGGGGAGCTGTGTGGGGATCTCTGACGGCACAAGGAGTTTGGGAATCTCAGGAGGTGAGATTACCGATCAATATTTTGGAACTCCGTGCAATTTTCAGAGCTCTTCAGTTTTGGCCTCTTCTGAAGAGAGAATCGTTCATTTGTTTTCAGACAGACAATGTCACAACTGTGGCATACATCAATCATCAAGGAGGAACTCACAGTCCTCTGGCTATGAAAGAAGTATCTCGAATTTTGGTTTGGGCGGAATCCAGCTCCTGTCTAATCTCTGCGGTTCATATCCCAGGTGTAGACAATTGGGAAGCGGATTATCTCAGTCGCCAAACGTTGCATCTGGGCGAATGGTCTCTTCACCCAGAGGTATTTCTTCAGATCGTTCAAATGTGGGAACTTCCAGAAATAGATTTGATGGCGTCCCATCTAAACAAGAAACTTCCCAGGTATCTGTCCAGATCCCGGGATCCTCAGGCGGAGGCAGTGGATGCATTATCACTTCCTTGGAAGTATCATCTTGCCTATATCTTTCCGCCCCTAGTTCTTCTTCCAAGAGTAATCTCCAAGATTCTGAAGGAATGCTCGTTTGTTCTGCTGGTAGCTCCGGCATGGCCTCACAGGTTTTGGTATGCGGATCTTGTCCGGATGGCCTCTTGCCAACCGTGGGCTCTTCCGTTAAGACCAGACCTTCTGTCACAAGGTCCTTTTTTCCATCAGGATCTGAAATCCTTAAATTTAAAGGTATGGAGATTGAACGCTTGATTCTTCATCAAAGAGGTTTCTCTGACGCCGTGATTAATACTATGTTAAAGGCTCGTAAATCTGTATCTAGAGAGATATATTATAGAGTCTGGAAGACTTATATTTCTTGGTGTATTTCTCATCATTTTTCTTGGCATTCTTTCAGAATTCCGAGACTTTTACAGTTTCTTCAGGATGGTTTAGATAAAGGTTTGTCCGCAAGTTCCTTGAAAGGACAAATCTCTGCTCTTTCTGTTCTTTTTCACAGAAAGATTGCTATTCTTCCTGATATTCATTGTTTTGTACAAGCTTTGGTTCGTATAAAACCTGTCATTAAGTCAATTTCTCCTCCTTGGAGTTTGAATTTGGTTCTGGGGGCTCTTCAAGCTCCTCCGTTTGAACCTATGCATTCATTGGACATTAAATTACTTTCTTGGAAAGTTTTGTTCCTTTTGGCCATCTCTTCTGCCAGAAGAGTTTCTGAATTATCTGCTCTTTCTTGTGAGTCTCCTTTTCTGATTTTTCATCTGGATAAGGCGGTGTTGCAAACTTCTTTTGAATTTTTACCTAAAGTTGTGAATTCCAACAACATTAGTAGAGAAATTGTGGTTCCTTCATTATGTCCTAATCCTAAGAATTCTAAGGAGAAATCGTTGCATTCTTTGGATGTTGTTAGAGCTTTGAAATATTATGTTGAAGCTACTAAATCTTTCAGAAAGACTTCTAGTCTATTTGTTATCTTTTCCGGTTCTAGAAAAGGCCAGAAAGCTTCTGCCATTTCTTTGGCATCTTGGTTGAAATCTTTAATTCATCTTGCCTATGTTGAGTCGGGTAAAACTCCGCCTCAGAGAATTACAGCTCATTCTACTAGGTCAGTTTCTACTTCCTGGGCGTTTAGGAATGAAGCTTCGGTTGATCAGATTTGCAAAGCAGCAACTTGGTCCTCTTTGCATACTTTTACTAAATTCTACCATTTTGATGTATTTTCTTCTTCTGAAGCAGTTTTTGGTAGAAAAGTACTTCAGGCAGCGGTTTCAGTTTGAATCTTCTGCTTATGTTTTTCGTTAAACTTTATTTTGGGTGTGGATTATTTCAGCAGGAATTGGCTGTCTTTATTTTATCCCTCCCTCTCTAGTGACTCTTGTGTGGAAAGATCCACATCTTGGGTAATCATTATCCCATACGTCACTAGCTCATGGACTCTTGCTAATTACATGAAAGAAAACATAATTTATGTAAGAACTTACCTGATAAATTAATTTCTTTCATATTAGCAAGAGTCCATGAGGCCCGCCCTTTTTTTGTGGTGGTTATGATTTTGTATAAAGCACAATTATTCCAATTCCTTATTTTATATGCTTTCGCACTTTTTTATCACCCCACTTCTTGGCTATTCGTTAAACTGAATTGTGGGTGTGGTGAGGGGTGTATTTATAGGCATTTTGAGGTTTGGGAAACTTTGCCCCTCCTGGTAGGAATGTATATCCCATACGTCACTAGCTCATGGACTCTTGCTAATATGAAAGAAATGAATTTATCAGGTAAGTTCTTACATAAATTATGTTATATATACGTATATATATATATATCTGTATATATCTATATCAAAATATAATAATTTTTTATTTACCAATAGGAATATCTATTTAAAAATAATATATCCGCCATGTGAAGAACATTGGTATGTGAAATATTTACAGTACAAACACAGTTAAACACTTTGGGCTTGATTACAAGTGGAGCGCTAAATTTTTGTGCTCCTGTAAACAGGCAAATATTGAGGGAGTGCAATAATTAACCAGCCATTACGAGTGGCTGGTTATTGCTACCGCAAGCTAACCTAACGTGTGTTAAATTAAATTGTGCTCGAGTAAATGTGCTTACTTTCAACCTGTAATACAGGCGCTACTTCCAACGTGCACAAAGAGACGTGATAAATCCCTTTTCACTCGCGTGCAACAGTTAACGCGCCACTAGTAAGAAAGCCATTAATGTGTTGTGTAAAAAATGCTTCATTTTCATTTTGCCAGCTAAAGTATATTTATCCACACTGTCTGGAAAGAGACTGGAGTGCATCTTACAAAATCCAAAACAATGACCGTACAACATTTTACACTTTAATTGCTTGATCAGTGTAGGAGCTCATTCATATCTGTTTCTAACTGCCACAGCAAAGGAATAAACATGTTCAAATTGCTTTTCAATAGGTATGTACCTAACATTCTTGAACTGCAAAACAATAAACTGTGCTAATAAAATGTCAATTTAAATTAATATAAAAAAAACATGCAGAATTTTTGCAATGCAGTGATTAACTGCTGATATATAGTATACATAGATATATTAAATGAGTTAGTTGTTCATTTAAACAAAACTGTTACTATGTAAATCAATTTCAAACAAAGTTTATGTATTATTAAAATCAAAGTTAACCTACAATACACTTAAAAGCACTGTTCAATTTCCTCCTCTCTAATTTGTCCCAATGATCTCTTTTACCGACTTGAATTTAATAAATAATTTACAAATTACTCCTTTACCTTTATTTTGTCATGTGAAATAGATTATTTTGACTGTTGAAAATACCACATATACTGTTTTTTTTTTTTTTTAATAATGCAGTATTGGCTATAAAAAAAGTTTAAGGGACAGTGTACTGTATAAGATTGGTTCCCTTTAATGTGTTTACCATTTCTTTTTTATACCACCAGCAGAGCAGAGTTTAAAATGTATGGGAAATTGCTTCTTTTGGTATATAATATTTTAAATGAAATAGCTGCCTCTGCTAATTGAAACCACAACCAAATCAAATGGGCATGGACACCAAACAATGGGAAAGTGACGTCACCACCCACATCGACCACATCGCTGCTCATCAGCATTTTACTGAGGAGGAGGGGGCCCTATTTGAAGTGGGCCTACACGGCGCAGACAATGCGCTGACTGAAACTAAAATTAGTTTCCATGTAGGCACACTTCAAATATTGCTGTGGGGACCTAAGTTTTACTACACCTACACTAACTAGCTCAGGCAATGTTGTCTCGGCAGCTGATAGCTGGCGAGACAAACATGGCCTCTACCCTCCTTGCAACCTGCAATTCACTGCTTTGAACAGTCCATCTCCGCCACTGCGAAGATGGGCCCCAGGACCTTGGATGAAGAGGGAACTGTCATTGATGATGATTACAGAGTGTAGGCAGTGGAAGAGGCCGCTAAAGTCCACCTCTGCCACTGTGAATATGGGTCCAGGCACCTGGACCATGGATGAAGTGGGCCCAACATCGGATCAAGAGGAGCCGGAGTCCCTATCAAATGTGAGTAACACTTTTGTGGTTAGATAAGTTTTTTTGGGGGCAGGTTTTGTATTTTTAAGAATAGGGTATGTTATTTTTAATTGTATTTTTTAGGCTAGTTATTTTGCAGTTAGTTATTTTAGGAGGTTGGGGAAGGTTTGTAACTTTTTTTTTGCAAAAGAGCTAATCACTTTAGGGCAATGCCCTTCTAAGGGCCATTTCAAGAGCTATTGTAATTTATTTTAGCGTTAGGGTTTTTTTATTTGGGGGGGTTATTTTATGGGGCTTGTAGTTTAGTGTTAGGTATGATTTTTTATTTTGGATAATGGAGTTTATTTTTTTAGTAACTTGGCTTTTTTATTTTTTTTGTAGCAGCTTTTTTTTTTGTAACTTAGTGGGGTTTATTTAGAGAGGGGGTTTAGTTTAGAGGGGGGTTAAGTAGGGTTAGTTTGGGTTAGATTTAGTTTGGGGTTTGGCGGTTTAGGTTTTATTAATTTTTAGTTTTTTAATTAGATTTTTTTAAACTATTTCTAACTTTATTTTAGAGGGAGGTTAGGTTAGTTTGCGTTTGGGGTTATAGCGGGTTAATAGTTAGTTGATTGCAGTGGGTATATGGCGGCATAGGGGTTTATAGTTAACGACTTAGAGGTTAATAGTTGGATACTTGTGGTAGGTATATGGCGGCATAGGGGTTTATAGTTAGCTATATAGGGGTTAATAGATACTTGCGGTGGGTATGAGGTGGCATAGGGGTTTATAGTTACAGTATGTAATCTATATCAGACCTATGTAATACTATTTTGTGGTAAGGACTAAACAAGCTTAGCTAACTATATAATTGAGGACTAATTGGTGCAAATTAAAAGGGATAATTGATGTTTAAATACCAAGTGCAATAATATCACACAGGTATATACAGGAAATGAAATGGCAATAAACCAACCACTTTTTAAAAAAGTATCTGCTAAAATTAACTAATTAGTAGCCACAATATTTTAATATACAGTTTTGGCTAATGTAATCTCTTTAAAGGAATCTGGACAGTATTTAAACAATGAAGAAGTGTAATTAATAAAATGATATATCTAGACAGAGCTGCAATAGGTGCACACAATTTGGGGTCTATTCTCCAAATCACACTGTGACTAAGTAAAATCACTGTAATGAATTAAAACAAAAATAATCTCTTTTCCTGTATGTATACTCATATTATGAAATTGAAACATTTACCTTTTTAATATAAAATGTATCATATATTGAACCTGATGTTATGCTGTCAATAAAAAATTAGACATGTGCACAGGTCTTTAGAATTTAGTTTATCCGCATGTTCGATTCAGCCGAATATTCAGATAAGAGTTTTGTTTTAAAGGAAATTTGTTCAATTGCCATAAAGCAAAACATTCCTTTTTAGCGACAAAATTACACTGGTAGGAAATGCCAACATTTTAAAGATTCAGGGGCCAATTCATCAATGTCTGTCCGACATGATACGGTGTAGCGTATCATGTCCGACAAACATCGCTGAATTCCAACAGCATACGCTGTTGGCATTTAACATTGCACAAGCAGTTCACCAGAACTGCTTGTGCAGTGCCAACCCCTGCAGATTCACTATCAGGGGGTGTCAATCAGCCCGATCGTATAGGATCGGGCGGATTGCAGACCGCAGCCTCAGAGGCAGTGGACCAGTTATGTAGCAGTGGTCTTAAGACCGCTGCTTCATAACTGCTGTTTCCGGAGAGCCTGAAGGCTTGCGTTGAAACAGGGACATTCAGAGCTTGATAATTCGGCCCCTCAGTGCTAACTGTGACACAAGAACATATAGGAACTAGACAATTCAAACAATAAATTGAAATGCAAAGTATTTGATAATTACAGTAATAATATCAATTATTCACTAGCACTACCTTTTCCCACCACCATATTGTCTCCCCCTTCTAACCTTTCACTTCCCACCACTATATTTATTATTATTCACCTCTCTCGTTCTTTTTCAAATTCCTCATGTTAAAGTACCCTCATTCCTCACGTTCTCACACACCAGCTCCATAACAAGTTTGTAGTTAGACCAAGGGAGGAGGCCAAAAATGTGCCTTGGACACAGCAGACAGCAGCTCCGTGAAGATGTGGCAATGATGGATGATGACTACCACAGATATAGGATTATTATATGCCATTCTATGTGAATCATACACATGTATATATCCTTTTCTGGATTGTCACGTACTTTGTTTCATTTTTATATCTTGTTAGTTGCTCAGGTTTTTATTTTACACCTGTTAGGTTACATATACATTAACAGAGATATTTAGGTGCTCTGTTTTCTCTTCTTCTTTATTCCCTTTTCACCTTCAGTGTGTGTATATTTGTGAGATCTTACTCACACTGTGATCTTTACATTGTACCTGCCTTCTGTCGCCTGTGATATATTGTTTCCTTTATTGTTTCCCTATTTGTGCATCTCTTCTGATAACATACCTTTTACCCTTTCAATATTCTTGCTTCCTTTTCTATTCCTTTAGTGCCTCTAATATATTAAATATATTTATTTGCTAACTATAGAGAACACAAATTAAAACAATATGCAATAATGTGCCCTAACTAAAAAAAAAAGTTTCATCTTAAATTAAAACTTTTTTTTCCTCCAACAAAGGCAGAATGCCTACCTAGCAGCCCCAGCTGTGCCCCACGCAATATTAAGCTACAACTCTTTAATACTAAAATAGATAAAAACTATAAATCATTGGTCCCCAGAGTGGAAACAAATAATGCAGTATGTGTACAGTTGCACTGCACTGTAAGAAAAGGTGATTCTGCACAATTTTAAAACAAAAAACAGCACAGCAAGCTAAAACAGGCACACGCCACTGCACTGTGCAGAAGTTGAAGTGAAAGTGACTAAGAGGTGGCTGATATTCACTGAGACTAACACCTCCCTATGTTAGGTTAACAGTGGATTGGACAAGCCTGTTTGGTATTTAATGCCTTACTTGCTGGCCCTCACATCAATCATTTAGCTATCCTCTGTCAGGATTGGACAGGGAAAGCTGTACACATGAATAGTCAGACCCCTGTATATCACTGCGAACGAAGGAGCTGATTTGTCAAATGATCTCAACTCCTTCCCCCTTTGCTGTGTATTCTGCCCCTTTTTTGGTGACAAAAGTGCCCAACAAAAACAAAACAAATGCGACTAATAAACATGGAAAACTTTGTTACACGCCCAATTTTTTCCCATTTCCATTCATCTACTCGTTATGCTGCCGAATGGATGAATGGGCCAAAATTCAGATAAAACCGTATTTGTCCAAAAACTAATGCACATGTCCAATGCTAAAATGTTTTTGAAAGAGTTGACATTGCAAAAACTAGATTTCTACATACAGTACATAATCACTATAGTTCACAAAATCAGTTGGAAAATCATAAGCTACATTATATTATAGTTATCCAAATATTTCCTCAACCAAAAATTTAATTTTCAGATGTTTCTAGATCATCTCATTCTCAAATACTTTACCAAAAGATTAAAAACAAATGTTAAATTTAAAAAAAAAAATGTTTACTAAACCTCAAATATAAATGAAAAGAAAAAGAAATCAATTTGGATAGTAGATTTTTTTTCTCCAATGACATTTGATATGAAATCACCACATACATGTGAACTGTTGCCCAAAGACTTCCAAGACTGGGAAGTCTAGGCTAAATCAGGAAAACTTGGAATCATTGGGTGTTCTTTGTGTGTGGTTATTTAGACATACCCTTAGCAGAGTTGGTACAGTCCCAGGTTTCCCTTTGTAATATTGCAAACCATGACAATACCACAATATTTAAGGTGTCAGGGAGCTTTGTCACTATATATGCAAAATAATGCACAAATAATTTGAAGGTTGGCAGGACTGTAAATAACTTTCAAATATGGCATAAAATCATGGTAATATAAAACTAATTTGAACTAACTGTAATATACTTTATAACCAGCTGTCTCCTACACTTTTAACATCTGACTTAAATGAGCTTATCCAGGATGTATTTAACGTAAACATGTCATGTCAGCTGCTTGTCATTGGTTTTTGAAACATCAGAGAATAAAAACAAAAAGGAGAGAATAAATATTATGGTATGTTCCAATAATTTCTGTCAGGATTAATTTGGTTTATTATGATCCATGGAGGCCAAACATTCACACAATAAATGATTTGGTTGTATATAATATTTTGCTAAACTAACAAAATATCATCTGAAATTAAATCAACATCATTGATAGAATAGCATAATGAAACCTTAGTTCTTCATTTTAATACAGGAAAATGGCAGAGGGAATAGAAATGGAGAACTTTTTAAAAGAACATGCAAAAATAAAGGTTTCATGATTAAAAAAGAAAAAAATATTTGTTCAAACTTAGCTCCTATACATGAGAGCATACAGTGAGGTAGGCTCAGTAGCATGTATGTTTCTTAAAGGGACAGTCTAGTAAAAATTTTAAGCAACTTTCCAATTTACTTTTATCATCAAATTTGCTTTGTTCTCTTGGTATTCTTTGTTGAAAGCTAAACCTAGGTAGGCTTATATGCTAATTTCTAAGCCCTTGAAGGCCGCCTCTTATCTCAGTGTATTTTAACAGTTTTTCATGGCTAGACACCGCTAGTTTATGTGTGCCATATAGATAACTTAGGTAAAAAGCATATTAATATATGTAATAAAGGGCTTATCTATCTTTTTAAACAATAAAAAATCTGGAGTAGACTGTCCCTTTAAGAACTAAATTTCAGTAATGTTTACAAAAATGTAATAGTGTTAAACATATAGGGCCAGATTACAAGTGGATCTGTAATTATCACTCTCACTCGCGCACTAGCTCTGCTGGAAGTAAGATTTTTTTTGTGCGTCAGATACCATGCATATTACAAGTTGAAAGCAAAAGTTTTTTGCTTGCGCGATAACCAGATACACACAAAAATCTGAACGTATTACCCCATAAACTTCAATTGAGTACAAAAAGTAAAAATAAAACTAACATCTTACTCACAGGGAAACCAGTGTGCTAACCCGACATGAAAATATTAATATTTCACATTCAAATGTTCTTCACATAGCAGAATATCTTCTATCTATGCTATAATCGTGTTTGTAACACGTCCGTTACCGTCACCAGTTGCACACACATCCTCAAAGGAATGTTGGCTGCGCGTGCAGCCAAAATAATTCAACTGGATGCAGCATCCCGGTGGATTACGAAAATGGCAGGGTGGTGAAAGAGGTGGATTCTTTCACCACCCTGCCATTTTTGGAATCCACCTGGATGCAGCAAAGGCAAATTGAGCATTACAAAAAAAAAAAAAAACTAACCGCCCGCAATAAGTATTAAAAAAAAAAAACCCTAACCGCCCGTACAAAGTATTAAGGAAAAAAAAAAAAACGCCCGCACAAAATATTAAAAAAAAAAACAACAAAACTACCTAATAAAATTATTAACCCCTAAATCCGCCAACCATTGCAAACTACCTAACACATCTATTAACCCCTATTCCATCATTCCCCCACATTGCAAATTAAATAATTTATTTATTAACCCCTAAACCGCCATCCACCACCAACGCAATAAAACTAATTAACCTATTAACCCCTAATCTGCAAACCCCCCACAACGCATTACACCTAACTTACCTTTTAACTTCTAAACCGCCAACCAACCACAACGCAAATAACTAATGTAATGACTAAGCCCCTTAACCTAACACCCCCTAAATGAACCCCTTAATTACATAAAATAAAAAAATACTTAATTACAATTAAAATAAAAAATCCTAACACTACTTTAAAAAAGAAAACTAAGATTACATTAAATTAATCTAAAATTACACAAAATAAAAAGGCTAACGTTACAGAAAATAATAAACCATATTAAACAGCTTTTTTTGCATTAAAAAAATAACTAAGTTCCCCCCTCTAAAAGTAAAACCCCCCACCCACCAAACACCCCAAAATAAAAAAAACACTGAAAAAACCTAAACTACCCATTGCCCCTAAAGGGGCATTTGTATGTGCATTGCCCTTAAAAGGGCATTCAGCTCTTTTTCAATTGACAATATATGAGATGTTTTTTGGTAAAATATATATCTATACCTATATATATATATGCACAATATGAGAATCTGCCCTCCAGGGACACCGACCTGAGCTACTGGTACAGATATAGATAAATACTGCACAATAAACAGTAAAACATCAGGCTTTCTTAAAAAAAAAATAACTAATTTATTTTAACGTTTCGGGACATTCTTCCCCTTCTTCAGAACACAGAATTTATGCACAGCATCCACTTAAATAAGACAGACATGCAATAAAAAATGACCTCCCCCTGTGTAGAGCGCCAAACATTGTGTGAAAATTGCCAAACAGGAAGTGCCTAAACCAAACACTTCCGGTCCGGCGTGTAGCAATTATACAGCATACCACAATTACAAAAACATAATATACATTGGCTTAAATCTAAACGTTCCTGTTTTGTGCACAACAAATCTACATAGAAATAAATATGAGTGTTGATAACCAAATTATGCAAAACGAGTAAAAATCGTTTATCCGGAAGTGACCTCATAGAGCCGTGGGGCACAGTCATGTAGTTCTAACTGTGTAAACTGTAAATGTCCGAAAACCGGAAGTGGGGCAAGTGGTAAGAATCTGGGTTACCAGAAAATATAACTGCATCACAGGCAAAAATAAAACACTCCATCCTGACTAAATAGCAGAATTAACACAGTGATTACCACTCATGAATAGAACTTGTGTACAAATCAAACCTCATATATACAATGTGTCCAAATATACATATTGGCTTAGAACATAACCTAATCACCTATTTCTACTAGAGGAATTATGGCAATAAGAGAAAGCAATAAACAATTATAGACATAAGGATTCGCACATTCTGAGCTTATTGTAAGAACTTAGGTGGGATGTTTGACTAGTTAGTTTGAGGTTAAGTATATAGTTACATAGGCCACTGTGTACTACAACAACCAGCACAGACATATGGGTATCACAAGTATTCACTATACATGAAAAGTGATAAGTGTGTGTGTATCAAGGGTACTCCAAGGGGCTGCTACTACCGTATCTCAGGGGGTCCACCCAGGGTCAATAGAAATCTGGGATGGATCCACTAATGGATGTACAGATGCACATACCCGGTGCCAAACAGGCATCAAGTTACCTGCACCACATCCAATAACGGAAGAGGGCTACAAATCCACGACCCAAGACACACGTCACTTAGATCATATTAGACTACCCAGGTCAGGCATGGAGTTAAGTCCCTTTGGAACTACAGTGTCCAATCTCAGGATCCATTCTGCTTCTCTCCTGAGGAGCATCTTGTTTCTGTTTCCACCTCTTACGGGTTTCGGCACATGATCTATGAGGATAACTCGCAGGGATGCTACAAGATGTTTAGCCTCCATCCAATGGCGTGCAACCGGTTGGTCCGAGTGTCCCTTCTCAATAGCTTGCCTCATGGCCATCCTATGGTTTGCAATGCGCTCCCGTAAGGTCCCTTGGGTCTTTCCAATGTAATGTTTTCCACAAGGACAAAACAGCATGTATACCACGTACTCAGTGGTACATGTGATGGAAAAAAGGATAGTATACTTTTTGTTGTTGTGTGGGTGGTTAAACTTCTTAGTGGCAATTAAGCCATTGCAGGTGGTGCAATTAGGGCAATGGTAGCATCCTTTAATGTTAGTTGTGGGTGCCCTTTCATATGAATTAATTTGGTCAGTACGGACCACAAGGTCCCGGATATTAGCATTACGCTTATATGGGCGAAGTGGTCTTAGCAAATGTCAGTTTAGGGTCTGAGTAGAGAATGTTCCAATGTTTCTTCACTATTTGGCCTAACTGTGCTGTATTAGGAGCAGGTGTGCTTGTCATGATCACTTTTTGTATTTCATCCTTCTTGGGGTTCTGTCTCTGGAGGACATCCTCTTGGGTGAGTCCCTTAGTGTGTTCAAAGATGCGGTCAACAATCCTGGGTTTATATCCCCTGGACAGGAACTTTTGTCTCATATCTGTTAACTGTGAGACCCCTACGGATGTATTTGAGTTATTTCTAATTGTGTGGATCATTTGTGACTTAACAATCCCCCTTGTGAGTGATGGGGGGTGGCAGCTCTCAGCCCTGAGGATCGAATTACGATCTGTAGGTTTTGTGTATAATGTGGTTTCTAATCTATCATGATGTTTAGTAAGAAGAAGGTCCAGGAATTGGATAGAAATCATACTATAATTCATCTTGAACCTAGCCGTTGTAGACGTAGAGTTCAAGTTCAAGAGGAATTATAGTATGATTTCTATCCAATTCCTGGACCTTCTTATTACTAAACATCATGATAGACTAGAAACCCAGGATTGTTGACCCCATCTTTGAACACACTTAGGGACTCACCCAAGAGGATGTCCTCCAGAGACAGACAACAGCAAAAAGTATACTATCCTTTTTTCCATCACGTGTACCACCGAGTATGTGGTATACATGTTGTTTTGTCCTTGTGGAAATCATTACATTGGAAAGACCCAAGGGACCTTACGGGAGCGCATGACAAACTATAGGATGGCCATGAGGCAAGCTATTTAGAAGGGACACTTGGACCAACCGGTTGCACGCTGTTGGATGGAGGCTAAACATCTTGTAGCATCCCTGCGAGTTAGCCTCATAGATCATGTGCCGAAACCCATAAGAGGAGGAAACAGAAACAAGATGCTCCGCAGGAGAGAAGCAGAATGGATCCTGAGATTGGACACTGTAGTTCCAAAGGGACTTAACTCCATGCCAGACCTGGGTAGTCTAATATGATCTAAGTGACGTGTGTCTTGGGTCGTGGATTTGTAGCCCTCTTCCATTATTGGATGTGGTGCAGGTAACTTGATGCCTGTTTGGCAATGGGTATGTGCATCTGTACATCCATTAGTGGATCCATCCCAGAGTTCTAGTGACCCTGGGTGGACCAACTTGAGATACGGTAGTGGCAGCCCCTTGGAGTACCCTTGATACACACACACTTAAAACTTTTCATGTATAGTGAATACTTGTGATACCCATATGTCTGTGCTGGTTGTTGTAGTACACAGTGGCCTATGTAACTATATACTTAACCTCAAACTAACTAGTCAAACATCCCACCTACGTTCTTACAATAAGCTCAGAATGTGTGAATCCTTATGCCTATAATTGTTTATTGCTTTCTCTTATTGCCATAATTCCTCTAGTAGAAATAGGTGATTAGGTTATGTTCTAAGCCAGTATGTATATTTGGACACATTGTATATATGAGGTTTGATTTGTACACAAGTTCTATTCGTGAGTGGTAATCACTGTGTTAATTCTGCTATTTAGTCAGAATGGAGTGTTTTATTTTTGCCTGTGATGCAGTTATATTTTCTGGTAACCCAGATTCTTACCACTTGCCCCACTTACGGTTTTCGGACATTTACAGTTTACACAGTTAGAACTACATGACTGTGCCCCACGGCTCTATGAGGTCCCTTCCGGATTTACGATTTTTACTCGTTTTGCATAATTTGGTTATCAACACTCTTATATTTATTTCTATGTAGATTTGTTGTGCACAAAACAGGAATGTTTAGATTTAAGCCAATGTATATTATGTTTTTGTAATTGTGGTATACTGTATAATTGCTACACGCCGGACCGGAAGTGTTTGTTTTAGGCATTTCCGGTTTGGCGATTTTCACACAATGTTTGGCGCTCTACACAGGGGGAGGTCATTTTTTTATTACATGCTTATCTTATTTAAGTGGATGCTGTGCATCAATTCTGTGTTCTGAAGAAGAGGAAGAATGTCCCCGAAACGTTAAAATAAATTAGTTATTTTTTTTAAGAAAGCCTGATGTTTTACTGTTTATTGTGCAGTATTTATATATATATATATATATATATATATATATATATATATATATATATATATATATATATATATATATATATATATATATATATACAGGGAGTGCAGAATTATTAGGCAAATGAGTATTTTGACCACATCATCCTCTTTATGCATGTTGTCTTACTCCAAGCTGTATAGGCTCGAAAGCCTACTACCAATTAAGCATATTAGGTGATGTGCATCTCTGTAATGAGAAGGGGTGTGGTCTAATGACATCAACACCCTATATCAGGTGTGCATAATTATTAGACAACTTCCTTTCCTTTGGCAAAATTGGCCAAAAGAAGGACTTGACAGGCTCAGAAAAGTAAAAAATAGTGAGATATCTTGCAGAGGGATGCAGCACTCTTAAAATTGCAAAGCTTCTGAAGCGTGATCATCGAACAATCAAGCGTTTCATTCAAAATAGTCAACAGGGTCGCAAGAAGCGTGTGGAAAAACCAAGGCGCAAAATAACTGCCCATGAACTGAGAAAAGTCAAGCGTGCAGCTGCCAAGATGCCATTTGCCACCAGTTTGGCCATATTTCAGAGCTGCAACATCACTGGAGTGCCCAAAAGCACAAGGTGTGCAATACTCAGAGACATGGCCAAGGTAAGAAAGGCTGAAAGACGACCACCACTGAACAAGACACACAAGCTGAAACGTCAAGACTGGGCCAAGAAATATCTCAAGACTGATTTTTCTAAGGTTTTATGGACTGATGAAATGAGAGTGAGTCTTTATGGGCCAGATGGATGGGCCCGTGGCTGGATTGGTAAAGGGCAGAGAGCTCCAGTCCGACTCAGACGCCAGCAAGGTGGAGGTGGAGTACTGGTTTGGGCTGGTATCATCAAAGATGAGCTTGTGGGGCCTTTTCGGGTTGAGGATGGAGTCAAGCTCAACTCCCAGTCCTACTGCCAGTTTCTGGAAGACACCTTCTTCAAGCAGTGGTACAGGAAGAAGTCTGCATCCTTCAAGAAAAACATGATTTTCATGCAGGACAATGCTCCATCACACGCGTCCAAGTACTCCACAGCGTGGCTGGCAAGAAAGGATATAAAAGAAGAAAATCTAATGACATGGCCTCCTTGTTCACCTGATCTGAACCCCATTGAGAACCTGTGGTCCATCATCAAATGTGAGATTTACAAGGAGGGAAAACAGTACACCTCTCTGAACAGTGTCTGGGAGGCTGTGGTTGCTGCTGCACGCAATGTTGATGGTGAACAGATCAAAACACTGACAGAATCCATGGATGGCAGGCTTTTGAGTGTCCTTGCAAAGAAAGGTGGCTATATTGGTCACTGATTTGTTTTTGTTTTGTTTTTGAATGTCAGAAATGTATATTTGTGAATGTTGAGATGTTATATTGGTTTCACTGGTAAAAATAAATAATTGAAATGGGTATATCTTTGTTTTTGTTAAGTTGCCTAATAATTATGCACAGTAATAGTCACCTGCACACACAGATATCCCCCTAAAATAGCTATAACTAAAAACAAACTAAAAACTACTTCCAAAACTATTCAGCTTTGATATTAATGAGTTTTTTGGGTTCATTGAGAACATGGTTGTTGTTCAATAATAAAATTAATCCTCAAAAATACAACTTGCCTAATAATTCTGCACTCCCTGTAGATGCGGAGATAATATAGATGAGGAGATAATATAGGTGAGGAGATATACATATAGATATATAAAGATCTATACACAGTATAACACTTTATTAAATATGAATATTACATGTTTTCACCTGCTTAACTTTAAAAGGACTCCAATGCACTTATATATGTGTCTATATATGTGTGCATATGTATTTATGTTTTTCTGTGGGTTTTACTGTATATTTACTTTACATTTTTTACATTCCAATTTTCTTCACTTATAGAATAATGTCCTTTTTATTATTAAACATATTTCTATATATGTGTGTATATACCTATGCCTGCATATCTATCCCTATAGATATAAAAGATATAGATATGTTTTTTTTTTACATGAACAATATCATATTTATATATAGAAATATATATTTAATAATAAAAATGTCATTATTTTCTATGTGAAGAAAATAGGAATGTAAAATATGCGTTTTGCGCATCACGTTTATCAATTTCGATCTTACATATAAAATATTTAAAAAATATATATATAAGTTATTAAAAATGAATAAACATACTGTAAAATATTGTAAATAATCCATATATCTATATTTTACAGTAAGTTTATTCATTTTTAATAATTTATATTAATTGTATTAATATTGTATAAGTAATATTTCAATTACGCACCTTAAGAATTCTAAATTCTCATGTGGCTAACCTGACCTCGTTAAGATCTAAATTGAGAAATGCGATGCACAAAACTTATAGTTTACATTCCTATGTTCTTCACATACAAAGTAATGTACTTTTTATTATTAAAAATATATTTCTATATATATTTGATACTGTTCATGCATATATATATATATACCTATTTATCCATAGGAATAGATATGCAGGTACAGGTATATACATATATATATATATATATATATATATATATATATAAAGGGACATTGTAGACTAGATTTTTTTTTTTGCATAAATATTTTGTATTTGATCCATTTATATAGCCTATCTGGGAGTGTTTTTGTAACAATGTATAGTTTTGCTTATTTTTTAATAACATTGTGCTGATTTTGATGCTCTTAACCAAGCCCCACAGTGTTAGATGTATACGCTCATGTACAGACTCCTGTTGATCCTGTGTATGTTATCTGTCTTTTCATAGGCAGGGAGGGGGAGCATTTGCTTTCCCAGCCCTTTTCCCTGGGTGTCCCAGCCTAACCTCATAAACATGCTAAACCGGGAGCTTCTAAGTACGTTTTTAAAAGGTTTTATCATGGATTTTTGAATCCGTATCTGTGCATATTCTTCTTTATAGTACTGCCTATTGCATGCAGTTATCTTAAAATTGGTGTATACTCTCCCTTTAAGAATAAAAAGAACATTATCTTGTAAGTGAAGAACATTGGAGTATGAAACATGTACAGTAAGTATTCAGTAAAACACAAAAATACATAAATACATCTGTACACACATATACATACATACACATATTTAGAATTGTTTGTATCTCTTTCTTACAGCTCTTTGCAGCCTTTTATTTTCTGACGCCTAAGACCTCATATCTTTGAACCCTTATGACTTTTTATTGCAATAATAATTTTTTTTTATATTTTTTATTAGACAGTTATAATGAGTGTAACTGTAATGTGAAATGTAGTTTTGATGTTTTTTGTAACACTTTTTATTTGAGTGTAACAGTTAATCAGAGCTCTGAGGTTGCAATAACCCGACGCACCTTAAATTAAATTGCGCACGAGCTAACAAGTTTACTTTCAACTTGCAATCTGCACGCAAGCACCTGTGATAAAGCTCTTATTACTCGTGCATAACAGCTTGCCATTCGTAGTCTAGTCCATAGTGCTTAAAGGGACAGTCAACACCAGAATTTTTGTTGTTTAAAAAAAAAGATAATCCCTTTATTACCCATTCCCCAGTTTTGCACAACAAACACAGTTATATTAATATACTTTTTACCTCTGTAATTATCTTGTATCTAAGCTTCTGCTGACTGCCCCCTTATTTCAGTTCTTTTGACAGACATGCAGTTTAGCCAATCAGTGCTCAGTCCTAGGTCAGTTTACGTGCATGAGCTCAATGTTATCTATATGAAATATGTGAACTAATGCCCTCTAGTGGTCAAAATGTATTCAGATTAGAGGCAGCCTTCAAGGTCTAAGAAATTAGCATATGAACCTCCTAGTTTTAGTTTTCAACTAAGAATACCAAGAGAACAAAGCAAAATTGGTGATAAAAGTAAATTGGGACGTTGTTTAAAATTGCATACCCTATTTAAATCATGAAAGTTTTTTTTTTACTTGACTGTCCCTTTAACAAAGTGCCTTCTTCTGTATCTTCTCATTGAAAAGATCAAAGTTGTAATTAATGACATGAGAAAGAGGAACATTTGAATATAGATGTAAATTGCATTTTTAATTAATTGTATGTTGAAAGTTTATTTTTGACTTATGTGTCCTTTATAATGAGAGATTTACTTTACTAACTGTGCAGTGTGTATAGTAATGTCCAGTAGGGGGAGCCTGAGTCTCAGTTCCTATGCATAAATGAAGTAGATAACTGTTGCTTAGGAACAAAGCAGCAAACAAATCAACTTAAAAAAAAAAAAACTTACACAATTTATTTAAAGGTATTTCTGTACACAAGCATTACAAAAAAACTCAGTAAATGTGTTTAATATTAATAAGTATATTTTTCTAAATCAATGTATTTTCTTGGTAAAGTTTGCTGTTTTGTGATAAATATACAGCAGCATAGAATTCTAAATAAAACAAAATGGATTCCTGCTGGTTACATATTTAGCACTAGGGAGGCTTGTGATGGGTGTGTTGTTTAGTTGCTTCAGTCAAAATGCTATTTACAGTATGTAATTATTTGATTTAACTGAAATTGTGATTATTTGACACTAATTAGGCTGGATTTGATGCTCTCCATGGCATGGTTATTAAGAGGTAAATTCAGCAAACAAATCTTCAATTATAAAGAACCGGTTTCCCTGTGTTCTTAATTGTTAGAAACAAATATCAAGTGCTAAAAAAACAAATAACAACCTCTTCAGGGTATATGAGGATATGCAAAAAATACAAGTTCTCTCAGCAAGCTGATTGTAGAAGTTTATATGTTATAGATTAGACAAACTATATATATCTGAGGGGGTACAGGCATTATAGAAACCCCTTCCTAAAATTAGATACATACATCCACTCTATTTAGCCCATTTAAAATAATTTCAAAAACATACATGAAAAAAATAGATAAGTACATTAAAATATATAGGAACTTAATTTATTGTATATTGCAGTTTAAGTTTACATTTACTTGACAAAAGTTATAGTAGACATCAATCAAACATTGTCTCATTACAAATTACAGATTTTCCAATCTTGCTTATCAAAATTGGATCCACTGAAAACCCTGTGGTATGAATAATCAAAAAAATGACCTCTAATTTTAATTATCAAAATATGTCAAAGATCAGGGCTGCAAGTACTTTCTCTACTTTTTGTAAAGTTTGCCAGTGTGATTTACTAATGCATTAAAGGTACATGAAACCCACCTTTTTTTATTCATGATTTAGATAGAGCAAACAATTTTAAACAACTTTCCATTTTAATGATATTATCAAATTTGCTTCATTCTTTGATACAGCTGCATAATAATTGGATATCCCAGCTAAGATCATATATGTGAGCAGACTCAGAGTTTGGTCACTGAAGGAAAACATATGGACCTTTTTTTCTGTATGTCTTTCAGGAATGTCTGATTTGGGAGAAATTTACTTAGAATAGTATTAATAAGAAAATATTAGGAGTGAAACGCATCAGATATTGTATGTCTGACATTATTTTAATCAGTTTGCTGTGTGTTTTATTTTAAGAAATTAAATTTATTTAACATTTTAGTGATGTGATAACAAACAAATAAGTATTCTTAGCACAGGGTATTTGAAAGCATCCTACAATAATAGAATCTTGACATATAGGATTCAGATACCTTAACAACAAAAAAAAGGAAAAGTATTTTCCCAAAATGAATGAAAATGTATCTAACAATCTTCTAATAACCATACATTTGGACTCTCACTTTGTTTTAGCAAAAAGAGGACATTTTAATACGTATTGCAATAATTTGAAAACTTCATGTTCATATGCTGAACAATAAACATTCTTTCTGTTCTTATGGCACCCCATAATATATTATCCATGCAAATTCCTGTGATTACCTTCACACCGTCATGTTTGTGAGGCATAGATGCTCTCCAACACCACTACATATAGGACTGACTAAAGGGCATAGAGGACATTAGCCCGGTGGACCAAGGCCAGTTGTGGGCAGGGGCTAGTTGTCTTAACCCCGCCCAGTCTTCAGCATTATTTCCTGTGCATGATGCAGGACCAACCCTGCCCTGCTTCTCACTGCCTTGCAGTGGCTGTCAGTCTGGTCAGGGTTGGCCCCATTCCCTACATCATTTCTAGCAGCCAGCTCACAGTATCCAGAAAGTGCACAGATTTGGTAGCAGAGTTTCCAAGATGGCTCCCACAGTGTTGTACAGAAAAACACCATATTTGTACAAAAAAAGTATGTTCAAGACTTCCAGTGCATATTCTCTGGTGTTGATTAGCCAAGGGGGAAGAAGGACAGTCACATAAATGCAGCTTCTCTTGATGGTGCCTGTTGCTGTCAGTGGGTTCCTGTTTTTCTGTGATTGTGGATATCTGGGGTGCTTTGTCTATGCATATGGGTGCCTGTGGTTGTGTGTGTTTTCTCTCTGATAGTGCAGCTTACGTGTGATGACAAACTTGAAGATGTATTGAGTAATTGTTGCTATGCAGTCTAATGAGTAATAAATGGTTATTCTTTATTTAAATGTAAACTTCAATTGCTTCTTTTTTTATTACATTTCACTTTGTACGATTTAATGACAACCAGTTTACAAAATACAGTGACACTCTCCCTTTTTGTAAATTAAATTAGTACCTTATATTTGTCAGTGTTGAAGTATGGTTAAATAACAAAAGGGGAGGATGGCCTGCTCTGACTTAAAATTCCCAGGCCCATTTTTGGTCCCAGTCTGGTCCTCAATACATAAAGATGACATGAATGACTCTTTTATATGGAGTTCTGATGCCCAGGTTTTACAAGCCATACTTATGCCTAGTTATTTCTCCATTATGATGTTCAGCTCCCCAGCATGTGATTAGTTCTCAACATTAGTTTTTAAATGTCCCAAACAGACAGAATTTAAAGGACTTCTGTCATTACTAGTTGGTACTTATAACTAAAGGGACACTGAATCCATTTTTTTTTCTTTCGTGATTCAGATAAAGTATGCAATTTTAAGCAACTTTCTAATTTACTCCTATTATCAATTTTTTCTCCGTTTTCTTGCTATCTTTATTTGAAAAACAAGGCATCTAAGCTATTTTTTGGTTCAGACACTGGACAGCACTTGTTGATTGGTGGGTGAATTTATCCATCAATCAGCAAGAACAACCCAGGTTGTTCACCAAAAATGGGTCAGCATCTAAACTTACATTCTTGCATTTCAAATAAAGATACCAAGAGAATGAAGAAAATTTTGCTAATAGGAGTAAATTTGAAAGTTGCCTAAAATTGCATGCTCTATCTGAATCACGAAAGAAAAAATTTGGGTTCAGTGTCCCTTAATGATTCATCTGTGCTCATGTATAAAATATATTTAAACTCTTTAGCTACATAGGGGACTGGAACACATGGTATAGGAGTGAAAGAGGTTAAAGGGACAGTCTAGTCAAAATTAAATTAAAACTTTCATCGTTCAGATAGGGCATGCAATTGTAACAACTTTCCAATTTACTTTTATCATCTAATTTGCTTTGCTCTCTTGTTATTGTTTGTGGAAAGCTAAACCTAGGTAGGCTTATATGCTAATTTCTAAGCTGTTGAACTGCCTATTATTTCAGTGCATTTTGACAGTTTTTTAGTTAGACACTGTTAGTTCATGAATGTCATATAGATAACATTCTGTTCACTCCTGTGGAGTTATTTAAGAGTCAGCACTGATTGGCTAAAATTCATGTCTGTCAAAAGCACTGAGATAAGGGGTAGTCTGCATAGGCTTAGAAACAAGGAAATCGCAGAAATAAAAAGTGTTGGTTATGTAAAACAGGGGAATCTGTAATAAAGGGATTTTCTCTATATTTTTAAACAATTCTGGAGTAGACTGTCCATTAGAGATACTTGTGTATGTGATGCATACAGACAAACTGCTTTTTTCCCATCTCCTATTTAAGATATTCTGCACCATATGTGTAATGCATGCAGTTGCCCTGCTTGTTTATATGAGGACCAAACACCATCATGGTGTATATTACCTTACTCTATACAGTGTTATTACCCATGCTATACATGATGTATGCAGATGCCCTGCTTGCTCATCTCCCACAAGTGAGGCTCTGCAACTCACATAAGATACACATAGATGCCACGTTTTCTCATCTACCCCATATAATTATCTTGGAGATTCTTCCCGTTGATGCATAAATGTGCTCAGTTGCCCCCGACCCACCTATGAATATGAAGCATATCTATCATACAATATTCTGCACCCTCCCATCGTGTATATGTTGCATCAAACACCCTCCTTATATATCCCCATAGGATGCTCTGCAGATCCCTCCCCCCCAGCTGATACTGAGCACCCCCTCCCCTTATTGTGTCTCCGCCGCAGCCTCTGTCAGGCTTTGAGGGTCGCGCATGCGCTTTACATTTAGTGGAGGACCAGCTATCATCCTTCTCCGGGCGCCGCCTGATCTCCGGCCCCTCTCCATCTGTGTACCCTTCCCTCAACCGCACCTACCTAAGCTCTCTCCCTGCCCTCCACACTCGGCGCTGCCGCACAGCCCCCCTCATGGCATCCTCCTGCAGCCAGTGCCCGGAATGCGGGATGGGCAGGCACCTGCTAGAGGGGGGCGGGGCCTCGCTCACCTGCCACAGGTACAGTCCGGAGAGCCTACACACTCCGGAGCTCCCGGCCCCTGCCACAGCTGCCCCTCTTACCCCCGCCCTCCCGCAGGTGCCACAGGTCGTCCTCCTCCCGGGTGGTATGGGCAGCAAACGCTTCTCTAAGCTGTTGTCCCATGTACGCAGGTTGCCCCACAAATATCACCTGCTGGGAAGCAACGAGCTCAAGGCAGAGGTGAGTGAGGGTCAGGGGATGGTGACACAAGGCTGTAAGGGGGAAGGTGATGTATGGGTCTTACTAATGCCCAGGTAGTACCAGGTATCTGTATAGCTCTTGTTTTTATGTCACAGGCAGGTGACGCTGGCAGTTGTCACTGGAGCCTTCTGTACTATAATAACTATGTATAGGGGAAACGTTGTCGTTTGTGTCTTTAAGTGACTTGAAGAATGTCCCTGGAAATGTATTTAGCAAGTAAGTAGGCGACTCTAGGGCTCTGCACCTTACTAACACAGTGAGTTTTGTATTACCCAGGTGGTCTGACCCTATAAATCTGTAATTCAGCAATGATGTCTGTATCCTGCAAGGAGACAATATATATTTTATGCAGATAGTTTGATGCTGTGTGTTGTCAAGTGTAATGTTTGTGAACTACTGAGGTGACAAAGTAAGAGTCTGTATTTTAGATACTCTTACCAGATAACACTGGGTGTCTTTGTCATAGGTAGCACTGAGGTTTGTATACTAACACAGCTGGCGGTGTATGGGTTAATACAGACGAGAGTAAGTTGAATGTAGCAGGGATATTACTTTGAAAAACAATATTTTAGACAGTTTTGGTGTCTGCCTTAGTGTTTGTTTGCCTTAGTGACTCTAAGGGTATTTGTGACAAACAGGTGACACTGGGGTTTGCAAGCTAGTCTGTTGATACACGTGGTTAACAGGAGATGCTGTGGGTCTCTGATGCTGCATACGTGGTAAACAGATAGATAGCATGGTCTTCTGTTTGATGTATTATTGACAGGTGAGATATTTCATACAGACAGGTGAAGCTGCATACATCTAGCAAACAGTTTGCACAAGATATGTGTAACATAAGATACTGTAAATATTTGTGATGGACAGGTGGCACTGGGGGTATATGACAATGAGGTATCAGGTGATAAAAAAGATAGTTTGTAAACACATAAAATAGTGGAATGTGAGGTAGATAGGTAACACTGGATATGCAATATAGGTATTCAGAAGTCAGAGGTACAGGGGTATGTTTGAGTATATGTGACAGACAGGTGTCACTGAGAATGTTTACAGTAGATGTCACCACCTATATGTGTGTGAGATAACAAATGCTATGAGTAAGTGTTTCAGACAGATTGCTGATACCTCTGTCTGACAGGTGACACTGAGTGCCTATGGTAGACATACTCTACATGTGTGCAGCAAATGGGTGTGAAGTCATTGTGTTAAAATTATTTCTCTAGTTAGTATACAGTTTGTTTTTTAAATATATTTATGAATTCTGCAGATATTAGAGTTGCCCAATTAAGAACTATAGTAATAGAACAGTATTAATTTGTTAGCAGTTTAATTTCATGACATAAAGCATTGTCATCAGATGTGGTTATCATTTCTGGCAGCTTTAGGCATTGGTAGCCATGTAACTGAGATTAATTTCTCCCAAAGAATATCTTGTTCTTACGTGCACTGTGTTTGATACAACAGAATAACAAAGCAGTACAATCAGGTACTGAGGAAATGAATGGAAAAAATAAGAACTTTTCCATATAATACAAATATTATTTATAACCAAGCATACATTTCAATTTTATCTGATGCTGTCATTCAATTTTTATAGTATGTCTTATATCTCTCTAGTGTCCTTTGAGCTGTAAGTGTTGAAAAAGAGTAGATTGTGGCATATCATAAAATGTTTAGCACAAAAAAGTAGATAAACAAAAAATAAAGTTCAGACGCCTGTAGTTAAAATATACTTAAAGGAATCTATTATGATTGACACAGAGCATACCATTTTAAACGATTTTAAATTTTCTTCTGTTATCAAATTTGCTTAATTATCTTGGTTTTCTTTGTTGAAAGAGTAGCAATGCACTACTGGGAGCTAGCCAAACACAAAGGGTGAGCCAATGACATGAGACAGATTTGAAATTTTCATTAGCCACTAGTCCCGGATGAGTAATAAATTGCTGCAGACGAGTAACATTGAGTGGCCTAGTAACTTTTTCCATCTGGACTAGTAGCTTTTAACCCCTGACTCTTAAACTGTATTTATATTTTTCCACCCCTGCATATACAGTATACAGCTAGCTTCCAATCAGCAGCTAGCTTCCAGTATTGTATTGCTGATTCTGAGCATAACTGTCCTAAATATTTGTGTGCTTCCTGTGAGCTTCAAAATATACTGGTCTAATTTAACCCTTTTCACCCAAAAATAGTTTAATGTCATGCAATATAGATTTTTTTAGCGCAAACAGTCCCTTTAAACTTAAAGAAACTGAACCTTAATATATTTTTTTTAAATCAAGTCTGTTACTTAGGTAATATTAATTATTTTATGTTAGACTGTCTTTTTTAACTTTTTTTTTGTTTTGTTTTTAAACCTATTTTACATTTTTAATAGCTGTTGATATGACTATGACTGTAAGTTATATTTTTCTGATTGGTGTGTCTTGTGAAAAATAAATTACGTTGCAGTAGTGCAACGGTTAATAAATGTATAAATCAGTCATATTTGACGGTACTGGGACCACAATACAATTTTCAGTCCTTATAAACTCCCCTTCACTACCATACTATCCTTCCATTCTCAATATGAAATGCATAATACATTTTCATTCTTCTTTGCAACATTCTTTTTATCAGATTGTGGAAAATATATACACATTTTTATCTTGTGTATATACATGTGTTTGTTTATCAACAATTAAAAGGACATAGTACAGTCATTTTTCTCCCCTTTAAATTTTTCCCAGCGATCCATTTTACCAGCTGGAGTGTATTAATTTTTTTACAAGTAGATCATTTACCTTTATTTTAGCATTTGACATATCTGATTTTGCCAATGCTATCCCTACCTATATTGAAAGTTTATAAACTTAAATATTGGATATATAAAAGTTGTGCAAATATAGGGCTAGATTAGGAGCGGAGCAGTATTTTTCACTCCCGCTCGTGCGTTAACTGTGCTCGACTTCAGCTTTTTGCACATGTTGGGTACCGCTCAAATTACAAGTTGAAAGTAAAAAGTTTTTGCTCGCACTCTAATCCGATGCACACAAAAAGTCATAGTTACAATATCGCAACCGCATTAAACTGTTCCCCCAAAGACTTCAATGGAGCGTGAAAAGTGGGGAAAAAACTATCAGTCAGCAAAATAATTCACACCTCCAGTAAGGGTTAAGTGAGAAAAGTAATACAATGTTCATTTTCAGTTTTTCTCTCTAATTATTGAGCTTTAATATACAGACAGTGATAATATAAAAAGCATGTGTGTTTACAGAAAGTGGTAAAATAAGATCTGATTTCCCTGCAAGTTCAAACCATTGTAATGGGTTGTGGTGTCAACGATCAAAAATGTTTATTTCATATACAAAAATAAACATAAATAATTTCTCATACATTTTATACTTTGCAGCTGGTATAACAAGTCATTGGAAGCACATTAATAGAAAACAGTTTTACAGTACAGTGTTCCTTTAAGGCACTGACCTTCTAAATATTAATTGTTTTATTATTTAAAGATATATACAGAGCTATCATTTCTAAAAATATATATATATCTTCTACTGTAGCCTGTAATATGAACAGAAGTTGTGAATCCCTGTGTTAATATATTTTGCACAAGCAAGTACCATTCCTACTTTATATTTTGCATTAGTTACACTTTTCCATTGTATTCAACCCAGAGGCAGAACTACCACTGGTGTAGCAGGTGTAGTGGCACCAGGGCCTAGTGCATAGTAGACTATACATGGATGTGTGCAGAATGTATACAATTCCAACGCAGGGGAGTGGTTTATTAGTGCAGGTTCATCTATCCTCAAAATTATTATACAGGAACAAAAAACCTTTATCCAAACTGCCGGGGACCGGAAAAGGGATTTCGGAATATTTGTATATCTGCATCTGTAAACCAGGACAGCTATTAGAGGGAATAAGACCAAGGGGACGATTTATTATGGCCCGAATGGTGCCAAATACCCCTGTTTCTGTGCGAGCCTTTCTTAAGAACGCTGCTCCTTAACTCGTCTGCCGCCTCTGAGGCTGTGGACATCAATCCGCCCGATCGCATACGATCAGGTTGATTGACACCCCCTGCTATGGCCGCAAATCTGCAGGGGGCGGCATTGCACAAGCAGTTCACCAGAACTGCTTGTGCAATGTTAAATGCCGACAGCGTATGCTATCGGCATTCAGCGATGTCTGGCGGACATGATTCGATACAACGTATAATGTCCGCCAGACATTGATAAATTGGCCCCCAAGTGTAAACAACAATATCTTAAAGGGACATTAAACCCCAAAAAAATCTTTCATGATTCAGACATAGAATACAATTTTAAACAACACTCCAATTTACTTCTATTATCTAATTTGCTTCATTCTTTAGGTATCCTTTGTTAAAGAAATAGCAATGCACATGGGTGAGCCAATCACATGAGGAAAATATGTGCAGCCACCAATCAGAAGGTACTGAGCCTATCTAGATATGCTTTTCGTGAAGGAATAGCAAGAGAATGAAGCAAATTAGATAACAGAAGTAAATTAGAAAGTTGTTTAAAATGGTATTCTCTATCTGAATCATGAAAGAAAAACTTTGGATTTAATGTCCCTTTAAGTCATTTAGGAAATATTTACATATCATCATAATACAGCTTATACACACAACCTAAAGGTAGTTTTAAACCATTTTTAATACTTTTGTGTATATAATACCATCAGAAAGATAGTACAGTACTGTAACCAGAAAGGTAATAGTTGTTGTTTTGAATAAATGTAGACTATTATTTGCATTTTATAATGCAACAAAAACAAACCAAAGACACAGGCAGAGAAGATTCTGACATACTGGCAGGGAAAAGTTTTAATTTTTAATGATAATATTTAACATAGATATATATATAATTGAAAAAAATAAAGATTTCAGAATAATTCTGTATTTTGGAATTCTTCTACAGATCAGTATGTATATTATTACTATTGCTTACTTCTGTTACCTTTCGGAGAGGGCAAAAAAACAAACCATTTTGCACCAAGGAATCTTTTGAAGCCAAGGGGTTAAGTTTCTTGATATTATGATTCTTTGATCCCTTTTCTCTGCTGCTAAAGCTATCCCCATTGCTCTTGAATGTCTCTAAAGTCACTTTGTAAATATCAGCCATGTTGCAGAATTTTGATTAATCTTCCAGATCATATTTCCTCAAAGCACTAAAAGAATAAACGGAAAAAAATATTATAGATCCTGAACTGAATTATGTTCCCTCTTATACCTATTCTTCAACAAACCTCTCTACTCTTGTGTATTCAGCTTAAACTGGTGTTTCTCAATACCAGTCCCCAGTAGGTCATACTTTTAGAATACCCCTCTTAGATTAATCATTGTTTGGTTAATTCTTTTGTTTGACCCATCTTGTCTTGCTAAGGATACTTGAGGAATACAGTTCAGAAATACTTATATGCATTTGTATTTTGCATTAATGACAGAGTTTAAAGGGATACTAAAGTCAAAATTAAACTTTCATGATTCAGGTAGAGCAGAACAGTTTTAAACAACTTTCCAATTCACTTCCATTATCTAAATGTGCACAATCTCTTTATATGCACACTTTTTTAAGGCACCAGTTGCTACTGAGCATGTGCAAGATTCACAGAAAGAACATACGTGTATGCAATTAGTGATTGCTTGATCGTTGTCACATGATGCAGGGGGAAGAAAAAAAAATCTTTACTGTGTTTAGTTGTCCTTTAAGTTCTCACTCAAACATACAAAACAGGGGCATAAATGTTTTAACTCCAATTAAAGGAGCATTTATATTATTTTTTATTTTCTATATGTAATCTATTTAACAACCATTAAACATTTGAGTGCACAATATCTATATTAAACAATTCATGTTTTAGAAGCATTTAAAGATATTTCAGAGAAGTCCTTGGATAGATCTCTTTAAAAAGCCTTGAATAGTTTTATCTTTGTTTCTTCGCTTTGTCCAGTCAGATGACAGATATAAATGAGTGTCTGTTCTGATCTAAGGAACCTAATTTAGTGTGTTGCAGACTAGTAAACTGCATCATACTTATGTATGAAATATGTGCTGTAGTCTTTTTTTTCGTGGGTAGTTTTGCCAGGTGTCCGGTATTTAAAGGGACAGTCTAGTCAAAATTAAACTTTCATGATTCAGATAGGGCAGGCAATTTTAAACAACTTTCCAACTGACTTTTATCATTAAATTTGCTTTGTTCCCTTGGTGGTATTTTTGAAAAACTAAACCTAGGTAGGCTCAAACTGATTTTTAACCGTTGAAAACCGCCTCTTAGCTCAGAGCATTTTGAAAGTTTTTTACAGTTAGACAGTACTAGTTTATGCGTGTCATATAGATAACATTGTGCTCACTCCCGTGGAGTTATTTAGGAGTTTGCACTGATTGGCGGAACTGCATGTCTGTCAAATGCACTGAGATAAGGGGGCAGTCTGCACAGGCTCAGAAACAAGGTAATCACATAGGTAAAACATATTAATATAACTGTGTTTGTTATGCAAAACTGGGGAATGGGTTATAAAAGGATTATCTATCTTTTTAAATAATAACAATTCTAGTGTAGACTGTCCCTTTTAAACAGACAATCCAGTATTTCAGAAGGCTGCCCAGGAAATATATACAAAAATACTGGACATGTATGTCCATTTTTTTTTAAAGTCCCCGGAGTAGAAGCTAAATTTTAACGTCCTCCTGGGCTTCTCTACAACACAAATATGTCCCAAAAAGACATTGCACGTGTGCTACTTGAAGTGTTGCTAGTATCCAAGGATGTTTTTTTTTGTGTTTCTGGCAGTCTGTCAGATTTTAAAATGCACTGTGTATGTTATGTATAACCACTGGGGTAAAATCCCTGGCTTTTTGGAGTGTGTTACTGGCATCAAAAAAAAAAGTTTAAATAATTGATTTATGTGTTAAAGGGACATTCTAGTCCAAAATAAACTTTCATGATTCAAATAGGGCCTGTAATTTTAAACAATTTTCCAATTTACTTTTATCACCAATTAAATGCTAATTTCTTAGACTTTGAAGGCCATCTCTTTTCAGAATGCATATTAACAGTTTTTCACCACTAGAGGGTGTTAGTTCTTGTGTTTCATATAGATAACAGTGTGCTCATGCTCGTGAAGTAACCTGGGAGCCAGCACTGATTGGCTAAACTGAAGTCTGTCAAAAGAACTGAAATAAAGGGGCAGTTTGCAGAGGCTTAGATACAAGATAATCACAGAGGTAAAAAGTATATAAATATAACTGTGTTGGTTATGCAAAACTGGGGAATGGGTAATAAAGGGATTATCTATCTTTTAAAGCAATACAAATTCTGGTGTAGACTGTCCCTTTAATGGCAGCCAAGGATAAAAAATCGCTGCCCAGTTGTGAAAAATATTTATGGCTAGTTCAAGAGTGGGGCGAAAGGCAGAGCTCTGGTGAGGGGTCATTGTGTGACCCCTCCTTTCACCAGTGCCAAGCCACCCACAGGTTGTCAACAGACTGTTCAGTAATTTTCTGGAGGATAGCTGGCAACCCTTATGGTGGAGGAACCCACCCCCTGCAAATTTTAGAAATAAATTACAGGAAAAGTAGGCAAAATGAATAACCACAGTACATTCTATTGCCTTTTCCATGCTTGAGTAAATATCTATGGGGATCCCATTTTATATTAGATGTCAAGTTTAAATACCTGAATTTATTTCCAGGCATTTCACAGATTTTTATGTTTATTGGTAACTTCTGGCATTGACATAACTTTTTGCCTTAAAATGTTATTTTTTTTTATATATATTATTTTTGCGTAAACCGTGCACATGAACTGTATATTAGCATGCTATTTAGTTCTGCTAGTTTTTAGATTTCTATATTTCCTGGTTTACATGTTAGAACTTTTTCTTAGTCTTTCCCCCCAAATGTTAATCATTTATTTTTATGATACATATAAGGAAACTCATCTGAAATTTAAAGGGACATAAATGCCTAAACACATTCTTTCATGAATGAGTTAAAACAATCCCAATTTTAAACAACTTTCCAATGTACTTCTATTATCAAATTTTCTTAGTTTTTTGTTATCCTTTGTTAAAAAGCAGGAAAGTAAGTTAAGGAGCGTGCACGTGTCTGCAGCACTATATGACATCAGTTTTGCTACAGTGTGGATTTAAGCAGCTCTCATTCTATTGGCTAATTCGAATTAGGAATGTAAGGGACGCCATCTTGAATAGCGTACCTCGCTTCGCGCCGGCTGTTTATCTCAGGGCAATGCTCTACAAAAGGCATTAACTATAACTATTTACTAACTAGTCTACCTAGTTAAAATAAATACAGACTTA
This sequence comes from Bombina bombina, assembly GCF_027579735.1. Taxonomy (NCBI): domain Eukaryota; kingdom Metazoa; phylum Chordata; class Amphibia; order Anura; family Bombinatoridae; genus Bombina; species Bombina bombina. The sequence goes on from NC_069499.1 coordinate 1,254,854,161, forward strand.
CCTGTGAATTAAAAATAAAACCTAAGCTAGATACAATATAACTTTGAGATATATTGTAGCTAGCTTAGGTTTTATTTCACAGGTAAGTAAGTATTTAGTTTTAAATAGGTATTATTTAGTTAATAATTGTAAATTTAATTTAGATCTAATTTAATTATGTTAAAGTTAGGGGGTTTAGGGTTAGGTTTAGGGGTTAATATAGTTTAATTTAGCTTGTTGCTATGTGGGGGGGCTGGCGGTTTAGGGGTTTATAGGTTTATTTAGTTAATAATTGTAAATTTAATTTAGCTATATATTTATAATGTTAAAGTTAGGGGGTGTTAGGGTTACGTTAGGGTTAGTGTTACGCTAGTGTTAGGTTTGGGGGTTAATATAGTTTAATTTAGCTTGTTGCAATGTGGGGGGCTGGTGGTTTAGGTCGTTAATAAATGTAGTATAGTGGCGGCGATATCGGGAGCAGCAGATTAGGGGTTAATTATTTTTTTTTAGGTAGTGGCGATATAATATATATTAGGGGTTATTACCTGTAGGCAGGCGTCAGCGATGTTGGGGGCTGCAGATTAGGGGTGTTTAGACTTGGGGTTTATGTTAGGCTGTTAGGTTTAAACAGTATTTTTAGTTCCCCATAGACATCAATGGGGCTGCGTTACGGAATGTTTGTTTCCGCGATCACAGGTGTTAGTTTTTTTTTTCCGGCTCTCCCCATTAATGTCTATGAGGAAATCGTGCACAAGCACGTCAAACACAGCACTTGTTTTGTGTGCGGTATGGAGCTCAACGCAACCATATCGCACGCAAAAGGCGTATGTTTGAAAACTTGTAATGGCAGCGCTATAGAAAATTAAATAGCGTAATTTTTGTAGCGTTCGTTAATTTCTCTATAGCGCTCAAAACTCGTAATCTAGATGCAAGTTAATTATTAACTATGGAAATTTTAAACAGAGGTTATAATGCAAAATCTAAATGCTTTAATTCATTAGAGCATATAAATTAACTTTAAATTAATTCTTAATTTGAGAAAAATTACTCTTCTACAGAATAAATCCATCTCATTAGGAGAATAATGTCCACAGTCATTATATTTTTCAATATACTCACTATCTTGAAAGGGGGTCAAAGTGAATGTCAACTTTAGCTAAATGTAATTAGAGTAATGATGTATCAACATGTACCAAGGTCAACCGCTAATTTATTTTTATTTTAAAAATGAATACTTTGGTTATAATTTATTTACCACAAATCTATCTGTTCGAAGCCGGACTCCTCCTACCTGCTCCCTGGTCCCATCCGCTCTATACGTATACCTAAAGCGCGCACCCGTGGGGATATTACAACCATTAGAATCCGATCCAATAAATCTGCCCATACGTTTGAAAAAATACGATCATATTATGCGCACGCGTAAAAGTTGGCAACACTCCATAATTGTTTTCTTCCGGAAGCAGTAAATCAGTTGTTTAGAGCATGCATGTCGCGTGGACGTGCATCGCTTCTTAGGATGGATATTATCACCTAACGGATGCGCAGGAAAAGCACATGACGTAGAAAAAAGGGGTTGAACGCCCCGAGGGGGAAAGTTTATTGGAAATAGATAGTGTTTGGCGGCTATGTGTATATTCTGCTCCTGATTGGGTCACCAGCAAAGGCCTACTCAAGAGCTGCAATGCACTGTGGTTCTTTAGTGCAGTTTATACACTGTTCTTCATGGCTCTGCAAGGGTTATACACATAGTTATTAGCAGGAATGAGTTTTATAATAATAATATACTCTACCAAGTTAGAGCCTTTTATTAGTACTTTGTTGCACTCCTTTAATAGGGAAGGAAGTATGGCATTTATTTACTTGTTTAAAATGAAGGCACTGTAATCTACATACAAAGTGTCATGTAAGACTGTTCTGTTTTGGCTGTAGGATTGACAAAAATACATATTTACTAATGGAATATAAGGCACAAAAACATTTTTTGTCTCATAAATACACAATATTTATTTTAGATTTTTAAGGTTTGCAGGATTTTATTTTCAGATTTTTAATTATTAATTTATTATTGAACATTATAGCTATAAAATCCTAAATATTGGAATGATGTGGGACCATAAAATGGGAGTTTAATATATTTTGAAAGTGATGCTATAAAGTTACAAAAAGCAACAACATTTTTTGTGCATTTTGTATGGTGGCATTTTCCCATATTATGGTATTTCTGCAAACTTATTTTCTAAAAAATACTTAGTATGCAGAAAATAAAGATTTGTGTGACAAAAGCTGAAACTCATATGTAAGCGTAGCGAATGCTAGTGCTTACTATTAGATAAAGAGGTTAAATCAATTTAGTATTTGGATATTAGAGAACCTAAAGGCATTAACAAGACATGTGCGGTTGACATAAAGGCTATGGGGCCTATCAAGCTCCAAAAGGAGCTTGACGGCCCATGTTTCTGGCGAGCCTTCAGACTCGCCAGAAACAGCAGTTATGAAGCAGCGGTCACAAAGACTGCTGCTCCATAACCCTGTCTGCCTGCTCTGAGCAGGCGTACAGGAATCGCCACAATTCAACCCGATCGAGTACGATCGGTTGATTGACACCTCCCTGCTGGCGGCCGATTGGCCGCGAGTCTGCAGGGGGCGGCGTTGCACCAGCAGCTCTTGTGAGCTGCTGGTGAAATGCTGAATACGGAGAGCGCATTGCTCTCCGCATTCAGCGAGGTCTTACGGACCTGATCCACAATGGGCTCTTGATCAAGAACTACAGGTCCACCTGAACAATTCGTATAGTATAAAATTGAAACAGACATTATTAATTTTATTGAAAACTAACAATAAAAACGTGCTGTAAGTCGTATTAACTGGAGTGTTGATTTAGTGAGACAATCTGCATTGGGGAAAACCAGTAAAAACCTTGAATTATGGACAGGCATATTAAATAATCTGGGACATAAGTATGTGATAAATGAACTGTTAAAAAGGTATGGTCACGGAAGAAATTATCGTATCTAGGTTGAGTAACTAGTATGGTAAGGTAAGGGGTAGAGGTAGAAAATGGAAGAGGAGGGAGAGAAAAAAAAGGGGGGGGGAAGGGGATTCAGAAGGAGAAGGACGAATGTATCTATAAACTTGAGAGTTTTGAAGGCTCTCAATATATAGGTCAGGTAGGGTTCTTATTTTTGTAGCCATATGTCCCACACTAGCCAGTAAACTTCCATCTGATCAATCGAGTTATAGAAATGTCTCTCCATAATTGCCATATAGTCGATTACATTTTTGATTTCTGAGAGGCTGGAGGGATTGGGAGATTTCCATGACCTTGCTATACAGAGTTTTGTTGCCGTGAAAATGTACACCAACATTCTCTTCGACATCTGCGGTATATCGTCTCCTAGTATATGAAGAAGGGCGCTATTTGGTGAGATCTGATTTATTAGCTGTAGAGATTTACACATTTCTTCCACTTCTCTCTATAACGAGTACACTTTCGGGCAATTCCACCAAAAATGAAGATCAGTACCCTTGTTACCACATTCGCGCCAGCACATGGGAGAAGACTCAGGGAACATTTTGGATAGTTTAACAGGAGTTCTATGCCATTTTAGTAATACCTTAATATACACTTCAAGCATTGTGACACAGTGCACGGTTTCCAAGTCCTGATCAGGAATATTGGTCTCTACTTCTCGGATCCAGGCTTTATATTGCTATGGAATACCTTGGGTAAGATCAGAGAGGAGAAGGTTATAGAATAGTGTAAGGGGTTTGGGTTGTTTACAACCTCTCTGCCAACCGACTTCCCATGGGGAAAGATTTCTAATGGTATCAGTAAGAAAATCCCCACGTTTTCAGGAAACTAAGAACTCTTAAGGATTCAAAAGGAAACCAAGGTGGAGTTGGGCGGAATCTGATCCCCAGAAGTGACAAGTCTACTGTCCGCTGTTGTGTAAAGAAATCTCCTATAGTGAAAAAACCCTTCGATATCCAGTCATCAGAATGAATTTTTTTGAGGTCCCAGAATAGAGCCACCGTCCCATGTATTGGTGACGGGTGGGGGGCAATCAGTACTCTATGTCTCAGAGAATCCCAAATATTCAGATTATGTTTCGCTACCACATTATGCACACATTGTTGGAGTTTGGTTTTGTTGGGAACCCAAATTAGGTCTATCAGACCTAGGTTGTCCGGTATCCCCAAGGCCTCCAGGAGATACCAGCCTGGTCTATCTACCTTGATGCCCCATTCAGAAATTTGAGCCAATCTTGTAGCTTCATAGTAAGTGAAGATATTAGGTGCCGCTATCCCCCCCCCCCCCCCGAAAAAAAGATCTATGTAATGTGTTAAAGGCAATTCTAGGGGCTTTGTTTTGCCATATGTAGTTAGCAAAAAGTTTGTGAATCTGAAATAGGGTGGGTTTTGGGACATTGAGTGGAATGCATCTAAATATATATAAAACCTTTGGGATCAGGGACATTTTTACCGTGGCTACTCTTCCTAGCCACGACAGCTCTTTAAAGTCCCATCTCTCTATTAAGACTTGGAGATTACGAAATAATATACTGTAATTATCGTGAATTATCTGCTCAAGATCCGCACTCAAGAGGATACCTAGATGTTTCAAATTTTCCTTAGACCAAGAGAATGAGTATAGGGATTGTAGAGTTGTCAAAGTAGACTGGTCCATTCGAATGGGAAATCCTTCAGTCTTAGCGAGGTTGATTTTATAATAGCTAAGTTTACCAAAATGGTGAATCACATACAGTCTTTTTATATTTAAACTTTTTGAGTCACCAGCTCCACTGAGCATGTGCAAGAATAAGTTTGTATGCGTTTGTGAATGGCTGATGGCTGTCACATGGTACAGGGGGAGTGGAAAAAGACATAACTTTTTTAAAATTGTCAGAAAAAAAATCTACTACTCATTTGAAATTCAGACTAAGTGCTATTGCATTGTCTTGTTATCTTGCATTTGTTGATTATGCAAATCTACTGTGTTGCAATAGCAGCCTACCCACCTGGGAGTGAGTAGATGCAATTTAGGGGAGAGCCCCACTCAATGGGAGAATATCTGAAAAAAGTCTGTGGACATGAAATGTGTCATATAGGTTTCGACTAGTATTTCCAGCTCTTATGTTTTTATGCTATTTTCAAAAAAGTATGATTTTATGAGCCATTTCACGGTTCATGTATTACAGATTCCAGGTACAAAGCTCCCTAAGTAAAATTTGTTATGTGTAAAGAGCTCCAAACAAGGGGGGGGGGGGGGGAATGGCTCAGCAATGAAGGGGTTAAAGTAACACAAACCACACATTATCTATCTATCATCTATATATCTATCTATATACACACTACTGCATTTTGTATTTTTGCATTTTTTTAATTGATAATAAACTATTTTTGAAAACATTCTTACTTTATAGCATTTTTTTCACAGTAGTGTGTATGTATGTATGTGCATATATATATATATATATATATATATATATATATATATATATATATATATATATATATATATATATATATATATATATCCAAGAAATACCAGCACTCGCTTGATAGGGTTCAATATTGGGGTGCACTCAGAGTATCCATGTATAAATCCAAAATAGAGGCACTCACCGTGTGAAAAACAACTTATTTATTTAAGTAACAGAGTGAACGTTTTCGGGCTACAACGCCCGTCCTCAGGCTCCTGAAAATAAAGCACTGCTACTGTTACTTAAATAAATAAGTTGTTTTTCACATGGTGAGTGCCTCTATTTTGGATTTATATATATATATATATATATATATATATATATATATATATATATATATATACAGGGAGTGCAGAATTATTAGGCAAATTAGTATTTTGACCACATCATCCTCTTTATGTATGTTGTCTTACTCCAAGCTGTATAGGCTCGAAAGCCTACTACCAATTAAGCATATTAGGTGATGTGCATCTCTGTAATGAGAAGGGGTGTGGTCTAATGACATCAACACCCTATATCAGGTGTGCATAATTATTAGGCAACTTCCTTTCCTTTGGCAAAATGGGTCAAAAGAAGGACTTGACAGGCTCAGAAAAGTCAAAAATAGTGAGATATCTTGCAGAGGGATGCAGCACTCTTAAAATTGCAAAGCTTCTGAAGCATGATCATCGAACAATCAAGCGTTTCATTCAAAATAGTCAACAGGGTCGCAAGAAGCGTGTGGAAAAACCAAGGTGCAAAATAACTGCCCATGAACTGAGAAAAGTCAAGCATGCAGCTGCCAAGATGCCACTTGCCACCAGTTTGGCCATATTTCAGAGCTGCAACATCACTGGAGTGCCCAAAAGCACAAGGTGTGCAATACTCAGAGACATGGCCAAGGTAAGAAAGGCTGAAAGACGACCACCACTGAACAAGACACACAAGCTGAAACGTCAAGACTGGGCCAAGAAATATCTCAAGACTGATTTTTCTAAGGTTTTATGGACTGATGAAATGAGAGTGAGTCTTGATGGGCCAGATGGATGGGCCCGTGGCTGGATTGGTAAAGGGCAGAGAGCTCCAGTCCGACTCAGACGCCAACAAGGTGGAGGTGGAGTACTGGTTTGGGCTGGTATCATCAAAGATGAGCTTGTGGGGCCTTTTGGGTTGAGGATGGTGTCAAGCTAAACTCCCAGTCCTACTGCCAGTTTCTGGAAGACACCTTTTTCAAGCAGTGGTACAGGAAGAAGTCTGCATCCTTCAAGAAAAACATGATTTTCATGCAGGACAATGCTCCATCACACGCGTCTAAGTACTCCACAGCGTGGCTGGCAAGAAAGGGTATAAAAGAAGAAAATCTAATGACATGGCCTCCTTGTTCACCTGATCTGAACCCCATTGAGAACCTGTGGTCCATCATCAAATGTGAGATTTACAAGGAGGGAAAACAGTACACCTCTCTGAACAGTGTCTGGGAGGCTGTGGTTGCTGCTGCATGCAATGTTGATGGTGAACAGATCAAAACACTGACAGAATCCATGGATGGCAGGCTTTTGAGTGTCCTTGCAAAGAAAGGTGGCTATATTGGTCACTGATTTGTTTTTGTTTTGTTTTTGAATGTCAGAAATGTATATTTGTGAATGTTGAGATGTTATATTGGTTTCACTGGTAAAAATAAATAATTGAAATGGGTATATATTTGTTTTTTGTTAAGTTGCCTAATAATTATGCACAGTAATAGTCACCTGCACACACAGATATCCCCCTAAAATAGCTATAACCAAAAACAAACTAAAAACTACTTCCAAAACTATTCAGCTTTGATATTAATGAGTTTTTTGGGTTCATTGAGAACATGGTTGTTGTTCAATAATAAAATTAATCCTCAAAAATACAACTTGCCTAATAATTCTGCACTCCCTGTATATATATATATATATATATATATATATATATATATATATATATATATATATATATATATATATATATATATATATATATATATATATATATATATATATATATATACAGTGTATATATATCTATATATATTTATGTTTATTTTGACTCTTTGCTATTCAGTTGTCTGGAATTGCATATTTTACATGTAAATTTCACTTAGTTAAAGGGCCATAATACCCAAATGTTTAAACACTTGAAAGTGATGCAGCACAGCTGTAAAAAGCTGACTAGAAAATATCACCTGAACATCTCTATGTAAAAAAGAAAGATATTTTACCTCAAAAGTTCCTCTGTAGCCACCTCCCATTGTAAAGGATTTCTAAGCAGCATATTAGTGTGTCTGTCCCGGGACAACTGAAGGGATGAGCATCGTGCACTCTCATATTATTTCACCAATCAGGTAAAGGAAGCTTACTATGAAATCTCATGAGAGTTAAGTCAAATCTCATGAGATCACAGTAAGAGTTCATGACCTCAGCACTGCTGATGCTCATTGGCTGCTGTTCATTTCTTCATTTTTTTAATTTTCTTACCTGCAGCTGGGAACAGCTGAGTATAACTTTTTACACAGAACTTACTCTTCTGAGCTGAGGAGATTGTGAGGTAAAATATTTTCCTTTTTTACATAGAGATACTCAGGTGATATTTTCCTGTCAGCTTTTTACAGTTATACTGCATCAGTTTCAAGTGATTTAGCATATGAGTATTGTGTCCCTTTAATTAGTATGCAGTGAACACTAGAAAAGGATTTCCCAACTCCAGCACTGGGGACTCACTGCAATGTCAGGCTTTCTGGATATCTGAAATACAGCACAGGTGACATATATAATCAGCTGCTCAGTAATTGCTTTATAAATAGCCTGTTTCTATACATTTGTAATTCATGTAGTTTAAATTTAAATCATGTTATATTATGTATAATATGCTTGCACAAATAGATTAATAATCAACTAAATAATAAACTGTATTTAAGAACCAGAAAGTAATTTCAGTCTTCTGTCATTCCTATCTGTAAACACCTTGAGATTTTAATATGACATGTTTAATTATGTGTAGTAAAAGAACTTTGCAGTATATGTTTACTATTAATCTTTCTCAGAGGTCAAGTCCTACAAAAAATAAAAAAAAGTGTGGAACTCATGAAGACTTACACCCTCCCTCACAATTAATATTGATATATGTATATATAATAATAATATTGATATATGTATGTATATATATATATATATATATATATATATATATATATATATATATATATATATATATATATATATATATATATATATATATATATATATATAGGATATAAAAAGTATACACACCCCTGTTAAAATGTCATGTTTCTGTGATGTAAAAAAGATAAATCATTTCACCTTTAATGTGACCTATAAACTGTACAACTCAATTGTAAAACAAACTAAAATCTTTTAGGTAGAGGGAAGTAGAAATAAAAAACTAAAATAATATGGTTGCATAATAATACTTTGTTGAAGCACCCTTTGGTTTTATTACAGCACTCAGTCTTTTGGGGTATGAGTTTTTCACCATGGCACATCTTGACTTGGCAAGATTTGCCCATTCTTCTTTGCAAAAACACTCCAAATCTGTCAGATTGTGAGGGCATCTCTTGTGCACAGTCCACTTAAGATAACCCCACAGATTTTCGATTGGATTCAGGTCTGGGCGATGACTGGGCCATTCCCAAACTTTAATCTTCTTCTGGTGAAGCCATTCCTTTGTTGATTTGTGTCAGGGTTTTTTCCCTGATTTGTTTGCCATGTGCTGCTGGCAGCCATTTTACTCACCTCTCTTGCTGACTATGGTGCATTGTGGGGGATGCTGCTCATTTCCTGCACTTCCTTTTATGGCCAGACTGGTGTGCATCATCTGTGTGAGACAGGATGCAGTCTCAGAATTGTGATGTCATCACTTATTATTTAAAGGGCCTCTGTTCAGTATGCTTTGCCTTTGCGTTGTCTCAGACCTATTTGTGAGAGTTCCTGTGTATTACCTGGCTGTCTGACGTCCTTCCTGGTTCCTGATCCCTGGCTTGTTCCTGACTCTTCTGTTTTCCTTGTTTCTGATTCCGACTCGTCTGACTATTCGCTTTGGCTCCTGAGTCGGCTCGTCTGACTACCGGCTCTGGTTTTGACTCCTGGTTGTTATTTGACTTGTGGACTTTTTATTATTTTTTTGTTATTATTAAATGTGTGATTATTTTTGCACTTCTCATCTCAGTCTGATTCCTGGCACCCTGACGATTTGGATGTATGCTTTGGGGCGTTGTCATGCTGAAAGATTAAGTTCCTCTTCATGTTCAGTTTTCTAGCAGAAGCCTGAAGGTTTTGTGCCAATATTGTCTGGTATTTGGAACTGTTCATATTTCCCTCTACTTTGACTAAGGCCCCAGTTCCAGCTGAAGAAAAACAAACCCAAAGCATGATGCTGCCACCAAAATGCTTCACTGTTGGTATGGTGTTCTTTTCGTTATATGCAGTGTTGTTTTTGCGCCGAACATATCTTTTGGAAATATGGCCAAAAAGTTTTATCTTGTTTCATCAAACCAGAACACCTTTTGCGACATGCTTTTGGGAGACTTCAGATGTGTTTTTGCAAAATTTATCTGGACTTGGATGGGTTATTTTTGTAAGCAAAGGCTTCTTGCCACCCTACCTCATAGCCCAGACATATGAAGAATACGGGCTATTGTTGTCACATGCACCACACAGCCAGTACTTGCCAGATATTCCTGCAGCTCTTTTAATGGTGCTGTAGGCCTCTTGGCAGCCTCCCAGACCAGTTTTCTTCTCGTCTTTTCATCAATTTTGGAGGGACGTCCAGTTCTTAGTAATGTCATTGTTGCCTAATATTTTCTCCACTTGATGATGACTGTCTTCACTGTGTTCCATGGTATATCTAATGCCTTAGAAATTCTATTGTACCCTTCTCTTGACTGATACCTTTTAACAATGAGATCGCTCTGATTCTTTAGAAGCTCTTTGCGAACCATGGCTTTTGCTGTAGGTTGCGACTAAGAAAATGTCAGGAAAGACCTACTAGAACAGCTGAACTTTATTTGGGGTTAATCAGAGGCATTTTAAAAGATGGCAGGTGTGTACTGACTCCTATTTAACATGCTTTTGAATTCTAAACACAGTTATAAGTGTGCACACTTATGCAACCATATTATTTTATTTTTTAATTCCATCCACCTAGAAGTTTCATTTTGTTTTTCAATCAAGTTGTAAAGTTTATAGGTCACATTAAAGGTGGGAAAAGTTCTGAAATGATTTATCTTTGTCTCATTTTTTTACATCACAGAAACCTGACATTTTAACAGGGGTGTGTAGACTTTTATATCCACAATATATGTTTATCACACACACACACTGTATTTCTATGTATATAATCTATACACATTGGTCAAGGAAAGCAAATTAAATCAAATGAAGGGTTGAATGGTCTGTCACAAAGTCTCACCCATTTAAGGTGTAATAGTCCTATTTCTGCTTAGGGGAGCTAAATAACCCCAGAGCAAGCCACACAGAAATGTAAGAATTTTAAATGTAAGAACCATGTGTTATAAAAGAAAATAAAGATAATATTCATAACAGGGGTGATAATACAGCAGGACCGCTAACAGTCTTACATTTAGTGTATTGTAGGAAGTGTTACTGCCCATTACTAGAGTATCTCACTATCCCTCTAACCACACTGAGCTCCAGCTCCTCCCACCAGCAGCAGCAGTTTATTGAAGTGTTTCTGTTCTCTGTCCAGAGGGAACTTAATTCCTCCTGCAAAAATAGTGCAGGAACTCCGTTCCCATGCATTACAACTCGACTTGACCCCTGATTTTTCTCCCTTTTTTCTGTTTCTATGAAAATTAAGAGTTTTCCAATCCTGACAAATGGACTCATGGCAGGTTTCACTAACCTAACCCTGCAACATATCTGTCCATAATTGGATTCAGATCGACATAAATAAGCAGATGAGGAATTGCAAAACAGTGGTTATATTTTAACATACTGATCATATCTACTCCAGTACAGAGGGAAGATCTTGTAAAGCTCTCTGGTTTGTGAGATTCTAATCTATAACAAATATCTCCAGTATTATGAAGCCCCTGTTCTAATTCTCTAAATGCAGTTTTTACCTTCAGAACAGTGTGTCTCGAAGGCGAAGCATATATTGTAAAGTGGTATAAAACAAATGACTGAAATACTTCATATTGGAGACATCTTGCAACTCACAGGGATAGCTCTTTTGTTTTTTTATAGAATTCCATGAGGGTTGCCCCTGCAAATGTCAGGCTAACTCAGTAAAGTCTTTAGAATAGGCCCCTAAGTCCTGATAGGCTCTTTCAAATAGGGCTAGTGGTGGGTGGAATTTGGCTATTGAAAAACATTTGCAGCAAACAAGGTATTATGCATTCAAAACATTTTCAAACTCACGCATGTTAATTTATTGCAAGACTGCAGAACACTCTTGTAATTGCAAGGTGTTTACTGTCCTTTTAGCCTGTCATGTAAGAAAACAAAATACAGTATATTTATTTGCATAATTTTATTTTTAGGTCTCCAATGCAAAATATAAAATAGATGTCTGTTTCAATGAATACAAAATGAAATACTCTTATATGTTAGAGCATTTTATTATTACACTACTGATTGCATATAGCTATTTGGTTAACCCCTGTATAAGGTCATAAGTCAGCTCCGGAGCAGCAATGCACTCCTGGGACCTAGCTGAACCCAATGACAAGATACACATGTGCAGGTCCACCAAACACCAGCCAGTTCCCAGTAGTGCATTGTTGCTTCTAAGCCTATCTAGGTATTCTTTTCATACCAAGACAAAAAGTAAAATAAACTTAATAATCTCTTAAAAGTGCACACTGAATAAGAAAGTTAAATGTTGACTTCCGTGTCCCTTTAACTGCATATATATTCCCATATCAGCATTCAGTACACAAGATCTATAATCTATAAGATTAAATCAATATTATGAGAAAAATCTTCTTGTTTCTAAATGTTTTTATGCTACATTAACAAAAATAAATGAAAGCTAATATGAGAAAACTAGATGATTTACATATTTTTACTATTTGAAACCACATAAAAGCTAAAATATTTGTAGTATTATTATAAATGAGGCTGCTTTTTGTAATCCTTTTATTCCATTTTAACACATCCTCTCAGACATTACCTTTAGCTCCTTCTGTCTGTGATACCCCCAACCATGAAAGAGCAACCCAAATAGGCAGAACTCATTGCTGTTGTCAGGACACCCTGCCTGAGAATTATTAAGTAAAAATGCTCACAGACTTGCAAACTGTCTCAATTTTCTTGGTACAGTCCCAGTTTTTCAGTTCTTGTCCTGATGTATAATTGCCCTAGAAGTTTGGATCTCATTGGAAAAATCTGCCCTATGTTTTGGACCTGGTATTGATGTCAGACTATGGGAATCAGAAATAAAGGCTTTGCTGGTTTTCTGTATATATTTGTTTGCTTATTGTGTCAGCTGAACATCTTGTACTAGATAGATACTTTATACATACTGTGCACAATTTACTTTGGATTTTGGGAGGAGGTGTAGCTCGGGGTGTAACTAGTCTCAGAAGTCTTAATCGAGACTGGGTCTGCACCTCTAGGGGGTGCACCTGGGTCTGCAATCAGTATTGGTTTTGATACAGGGAGTTGCTGGGGCTCAGGCTTCACATGCATCATGCCCCTGTGTGTGCCGCCGCCCCCCCCCCCCCCCATTACAGGGCTCAAAATTTAAGGAAATTTAATGTATTGGCCTTTACAAATATGATGTCAGTGTTTGAAAGATGGCCGTCACAGTGTGGTTGTGCAAGCAAATAGCTTCTGATGCAGATTAACAAAGGAGAGAGTAAAACTCACAATCACAGAGAAATAACTGTTGTCACCTATGTGGCTTCTGTTCAGCTTCTGCTCTTTTCATACAGCCAGAAATGGCACTGTTGAATTAGTGGGTCCCATTGCAGTATATGCCCTGAGGCCCAGTGAAGTTTAGTTACATACCGCCTGGGTGGAGCAGTGTGGCTGAGCTATGGAATCTGTGAGTGTGTGTGGTAAATAAGTCCTTAAACTGTTACCTAGTGTACCTGAAATTGCTTGTTCGAATGTTATTTTCTTAAGATTCCAAAAGTAAGGTATCTATCATTTAGTATCTGTAATAATATGTTTAGCTATGTGTGTTCTTTATAGTTAAGATGAATTAATTTAATACAAAATATTTTATTTTAGACAAATAATTGGAAGTTTAGAAAAATGTCTTAATTTGTGTGGTAAGATGCTTTGCTTCTGCAGACATTTCCAGGAATGTATTCAAAACCTTATTATAGTCCTGATTAGTTAAATAAATATTTTCTTGTGGCAGTGCATTTGGTTTTGTGCTGCTCTAGATACTCAGAAATTTGCAGCCTGAGTTCCTTCAACAATATTAACATATAATTGCCTTGCATATTACTCGCTACTGGAGGCCAGAGACACACGAAGGGGTCATGCCCCCACTACACAACCAGAGATCAATTACTTATAATACATATGGTCAGATTTAACAAAATGTTCACCCCTATGTGGGCAACAATACGCTGCCTGCATTTATCATTGCACACTATGGCTACGTTCGCGAGCAGGGGCTGTCTCCCCAGTCTGATTACCGCTGCTTCTTAACTCTCAGCTGCAGGCTCGCTTGTGCAAGCCTGCAGCTGGCGACGCTCCAAAGTTCATAGAGGAGCTTCATGAATGTAGCCCATAGTACACAATAAATAAAACATTTTGAGAGAATGGAAGGGGAAAGTCTTCATGCAACTCAGCTACCCCTTCATGACCAATGCCAAATTATGGCTCTGGACTGTAGTAAGATAAAGCAAACCTCACAGAGGCTTTACAGGATGCAAGCACTTGTGGTAAGTGGTCAACCAGTATTTTTTTGGCCGGGTTTGTGTTGGGCAGGTCACAGACGGTCAGCCAGCTTGTTTGGGTGGGCTGTGGGCATTTAAGATAAAGGTGCCTATGCCACCATATTACTGAAGGATTTCTATATATTAGATCACTAATAATACAAAAAATGACATATTATAAACTTGTTCTTTTACAAATAAAAATATGGTTTCAGTGCTATAACTTTCTATGTGAGAGACTCCTTTTGAAACTACAATAAACTTGAATGCATTTGAGTTCAGAATAAGAAGCATTTTTACAATTTTTAGTAGCAAAAGTGATTCCTGTTATGACTCTGATAGCATTTACTGTGCACAGAGCATATTTATTGTGAGTGTACAGTAGTCAGTAAGGATGCAAATTGAATGATCGCCAACAAAATACAAGCTATCTGAGCAGGTGCTGTGTCTAAATGAGTGTGCACAAGGCATATGTTCATATGTTCTGTGCACGTTAAAAACTGTTGCTGAAAGTGGTAACATTGAAATGTTTTTGCTGTGTCTTGCAAAAATGCTTATATTCAAAGCTGAAATATCCATTTTGTGCTTTATATGGCTTCTTATCACATAAAAACTTGACCTGCATTTTTATGAAACATATATAATATCTATATTGATATTTAAAGGGCCACTAAACCCAAAATCTTTCTTTCATGATTCAGATAGAGAATACAAATTTAAACAACATTACAATTTACTTCTATTATTTATTTTGCTTCATTTTTAGATACCCTTAGTTGAAGAAAAAGCAATGCACATGGGTGAGCCAATCACACAAGGCTTCTATGTGCAGCAACCAATCAGCAGCTACTGAGCATATCTAGATATGCTTTTCAGCAAAGAATATCAAGAGAATAAAACAAATTAGATACTAGAAGTAAATTAGAAAAATGTATTCTCTTTCTAAATCATGAAAGAAAAAATGTGGGTTTCATGTCCCTTTAAGATAGTGAAATGTATAATTTAGTCTGTGAAAATCTGCATCAAAGTGATTCAGCTTTCTGAAGGATTCATAGAATCTGCTGATTATTTCTGACTGATGTCAGCCAGATTCCCAACAAGTTGTATACATTTTGGGTACTGTCTTTATAAGTCATCATGTTTTTCTTCTAATAATATGTGAATAATTAAACAGGCTTAGTTTGAATTCCTGGCAATTCTACTGCTGCAGATCGTTGGCATGAAGCCTGTTACAGGGATAGATTTCAGCCTGCTAATTACTGCTTATACACTTCTAAAGGCTGCTCATGCTGAACAATCAACTGTGTGTCTCAGTCTCTAGCTATGTTGGCCAGTTAATTAGAATTTCTCTTGTTACCATGTTCCAAAAAGATGATGCTGTTAGTTATAGAAGAAATATTGGAATACAGAAAAATTATTGTACTTTTACTTAATCCATGTCAAGGCCTTTTTAGAACTTCTGCTGAATCATTGCAAGGAAGGAGAAACCAGTAATTATAGCTTAACAATACTGAATTTCAAATCCTTTTATGGCCCCCAGAAACCTAACAATCCGTAACACGCATACAAAGCTTTTTTATCTTTTGTGCTGGCTTTTTAAATTAAATAAAGCAATGTAAATATTACATTTCTATGTCACTGGCTATATCAAAGGTAAGAAAAACGTTTTATGCCTTATGTTTGCAGCTCTAGAGACCTATGTTGTTTTCTTATAAGACATTGAAGACATAAGAGTACATGTGCATTTATGTCAGGGCTCAACAAATTTGTTTAATATCCACCTAGGAGACAGCCCACAAATTTAGGAGCCAGGTGCTTTAGGCCATCCTTAGGTGTTTGAGAAGAGACCTGCTGCATTGCAGAGCGGGGTTACATATTTGCCCACACACTACCGTCTGCTTGACCCCAGTCTTATTGCCATGTTACTGACCACTCTGGCCAGCATCATATGTGAAATCAAATGACATTAACTCCCTCTCCCTGACCCACACACACTTGTGTTGCATACTTGGTAAAAAGGATTCACAGGTGGTATCAGTGGAAGAACTAGACCAACGTTGGATTTGTATTTCACAGCTGTGGGGCCTAAAAAGAAACTAGCAGCACCAGGCTAAATATCTAACCCCTTCAATGGGCATGAAGAGCCTTTCTTGTCATGCTAGGGGATCAACAATCAAAAGCTGTTTTCGGCAACCCCCCTCACTAAAGGCTGAGGATTGTTGGTGGCCTAGTGGGCAGCACTACCAGGCTCCATGGGAGTGCCGGTGCTGTCACCGTGTATGCACGTGGTGACGTCACAAATTGAGTAGAACCAGGAAGCCCACACACACAGCCCCCCACACACACACACAGCCCACACAGCCTACATCCACAGCCCACACACAAACAGCCCACAAACACACACACACACACACAGCCCACACACACACACACACAGCCCACAAACACACACACACACAGCCCACACACACACACACACACACAGCCCACACACACACACACAGCCCACACACACATACACACTGCCCACACACACACAGCCAGCCCACACAGACAGACAGCACACACACACAGCCCACACAGACAGCACACACACCAGACACAGTACACACAGAAATACAACACACAAACACAGTACACACACAGCCCCCCCCCCCGCACACACAGCACACACAGCACACACACACAGCCTACACATACACACAGCCCCCCCCCCCACACACAGCCAGCCCACACAGACAGACAGCACACACACACAGCCCACACAGACAGCACACACACCACACACAGTACACACAGACAACACACAAAAACAGTACACACACAGCCAGCGCACACACACACAGCCAGCCCACACAGACAGCACACACACACAGACAACACACAAACACAGTACACATAGCACAGACACAGCACACACAGACAGACAGCAGTGGCGTCACTAGGGGGGTGCGGGCCGCACCCGGGTGACACCATCCAGGGGGTGACACCACCAAAAAAAAAAAATATTTAAATTCAAAGAAATACATTGTAGAGATGCATATATTTTTTTATTAGAGGGGCCAGCATTTGTGAACATTAGTGGGACTGGGGAAGTTGTAGACACTTCATTTTTTTGCCCCTTGAGCCAGCGCTGCAATTTCCACAAATAGTTTTCACGGCTGCTTTTGCTTGTTTGTACTTTGCTCCTCCCCTGCCCAATGTCACTATGAATGTTGTGGGCATGCCGTGGGGCTTGCGAAGTTGCGCTGCTAGCCTAAACCTGCCTGCCTATCTGTGCTCACTGCTCAGTGACGTGTGGAGCAATGGAGTCACTCACTGCTGTGCTGTCTCTCTAAACGGGAACCGGAAATCATGAGGGGGATGCCTGGCACCTGACCGCATGACTGTCTGACACTGTCTCTAAAGTGAAGGAGCCACGTATGATGCCCACCAGACCGGTACGGTTACGGTACACTAAGTGCACACTGAAGAGATAGGAGGGGAGGGCGGACGGGGGTCTGGGGGTGGGCAGAGAGCAGAGGTGCTTGGCCATAAAAAGCGGTAGGCATGCGGCCCTGGGCTGTGCACTGACAGACTTGGAACAGAGTCAGAGAGCAGAATTTTCATAGTTTGCGCGCCTAAACCTTTTCTTTAGTGATTTATTTTTAGAGTGCACTGTTTATCTTTCATTTGATGCTCTGCTGAGCCAGGGAGCAGCTCTAGGCATGAGCATTATAATTAATGCAGTGCAGTTTACATATTTTGTGTGTGTGTGTGTCTGTCTGAGTGTTTTGTGTGTGTGTGTGTCTGAGTGCTTTTGTGTGTGTGTATCTGAGTGCTTTTGTGTGTGTGTCTGAATGTTTCTGTGTGTGTGCCTGTGTTTTTGTGTGTGTGTGTGTCTGAGTGTTTTTGTGTGTGTGTCTGAGTGTGTTTCCGAGTGTTTGTGTGTGCACCTGAGTGTGTTTTTAAGTGTGTCTGAGTGTTTGTATGTGTGTGTGCCTGTGTTTTTGTGTTTGTGTGTGTCTGCTTTCTGGGGGGAGGGGGGGGGGTGACACCATAACTTACCGCACCGGGTGACACCAACCCTAGTGACGCCACTGACAGACAGCACACACACAGTACACACACACTGAAGTTGAATCATTTTATATATATATATATATATATATATACACACACATATATATATATAGATATATATTGTACCAAAATAACACATATTCTGCTATCTGAAGAACATTGGAATGGGAAATATTAATATTTTTATGTCAGGTTTTTTTCCACTTTTGTTTGCTCTATTGACTTCTATGGGGGAATACATTATCGTGTGCACGATATTCGAAGTTCGGTTTTTATGCATATCGGGTCAACAAAGTTATTGTGGGAACATTAAATAATGCTCCATTTGTAATCTGGCCCTATATGTGCAATACAAAAATCTGGTATGTGTAGAGACCCTAATAATGTTTATTTTCTAGTAAACAAGTCCCTCTCTCAAGAAAAGATATGAATTTTGTCTATATAGTCAGGTGATCACTGTGCTAACAGTGAACACCTTGCAAGAAAAAAAGTGCTTATATTTCTGTTATGAACAATGGGGCCTCTCTAACCTGTATTATTACCACCAAAAGTCCATATGGGTCCCTATTTCATGTGTGGCTAGCCTTGATGACAGTTTAGAATGTGATCACTGCAACAGCAGTGGTCACTTGGCCATTTTCAGTATTATTTACTACAATCTAAGAAAAACATTTTTTTTACCAGTTTTTGCCGCAGCTATCTCACATGCCATGAATTATAAATTAAACAATGGTATATTGTGAATTTGCTGGGCCTGCTTGAAAAAAAAACTATATATAATTTGTGGGTCACTTACCGAAATTTGACTTACAATAAGCTAAAAATTTGCTCAGCACTGGGGTGTAAAAAGGCTTTAAGAAACTTTCTAATTTAGCCACCAATCAGCAAGCACTGCCCAGGTCCTGAACCAAAAATGGGCTGGCCCCTAAGCTTAGATTCCTGCTTTTTCAAATAAAGATAGCAAGAGAACGAAGAACCTGACACGTATTAGACACAGTAATACACATTCTACTATATAAAAAATAAATGAAAATTATTTTTCACATTTAAAGGTATTTTAGTGGAAAGGGCCCCAAAGTGTATATATGTGTATACGTGTATGTGTGTGTGTGTATATATATATATATATATATATATATATATATATATATATATATATATATATATATATATATATACTGTATGTGCATATATTTATGTATATACATATTTACACATGTATATACATAGATATATAAGTATATATACATAGACATATATGTATATATACAGACATATATGTATATATACACACGTACACATATTTAGACAGATATGTGTACATTATAGCCCTTCCCAGTCAAATGGGACTGCCATATACCATATCCCTTTTAACTCTTATAAAACATATTTTATTAATATTTATATAAAATATTTTTATTAGAAAGTGTATATTTATACTTTATGCTAGGTTTTCAGGCACGCTAATCTGGTCATCGCAAACCATTTACTTTCAACTTGTAATATGTGCTCTAGTTAGCTTGGTTGCGATATTACTTATTGAGTCCGTGCGCCACTTGTAATCTAGCCCAATGTGCTTAGGGTCCTTTTAGCATTTCTATAAAATAATTTAGCTGAATGCACCTTTTATTATTTTAAAGGGATATTGTTAAAGCTATAATTTTGTGATAAGGTTAAAAAAAAAATTATTTTTTTTTGGTGAAAGTTTCTGTTATGCCATAGTAGACTTTATAACCAACCTTAGGAGCCAGCAAATATACTGATGAGATAGACAAAGGCATTTATGTACAGTTTCTTTTTGATAACTGTTATATCTACATATTGTGTATGTTATCATGATACTCACTAATGAGGTGATGCTGCTGTTTTCACAATTCAAGAGCTTAGTATACTTCTGAAAAATTATAACTTTCTCCAGTGCTGTGCTGGATATCAAATTAGCAACAGGGGAAAATGATTTAACTTACAAAAGTAGCCACTGGAATGTTTGAAATTTTCATTATCTATAGCTGGGTTTGTTTGTTTTGCGTACAAAATATCATCAGATGTTACTGAACTGTTGACAGATGTTTCAGTATGCTCATGTTTATCTAGAGTTTATCTGCTCCTACTTATACTGCTTGTACCGAAAAGATGATACATCTAGCCTCACCCTACATATGCAGGATGTAACTTCAGTTTCCAAATACAATACAAATACACGTCACAACAGATATGAACAAGGAAATCCCATTTTAACTTTGCACTACAATCTTAAAGATTAAAGATACTTCATTATATAACCAAGCCCTAAAATAATTATCTATAGTATACTGTGTGCATGTGTGTGTATATATATATATATATATATATATATATATATATATACATACACACACACACACACCAATTGAACAAAGAGAAATTAGTAATATTACCATTGAACAACATTCCTCGTGTTTTACATAAACTCTGGACAGTTAAAACCAAACCTAGAGAGATATATTTGTAGAATTGTACAATAGGCAAAGGCATTTTTAACACATTAAATACATTCTTGTTTTTGGCCAGTGCAGATTTGAAATAATCTATTGCCCCATCTAATAAAAATATAACCTTTGCACAATGATTTTTTTTTTTTAGATGGACAGTTTTTTTGCTATAATAAATAGAACAAAACACCTTTTATTCAAGCGCCGTGAGCAGCCAGCCATTCCTAAAAAGTACATTTATTCATGATTGGAAAAAATGTTCAAGCAGTAAATAAGCATTTCTGTTGTATCTTCTGAATTTATGAAGCATGAATGTATCCATAAAATATTTGTCTACTCCTCAGGAAATTGTGCTAATTAGGTATCTGAGAGTTGTTGATGTATTTACTTAAAGGGACAGTTCACCCCAAAATTTTCTCCCCTTTAAATTTTTCCCAATGATCATTTTTACTTGCTAGAGTGTATTAACTTGGTTACAAGTAGATCCTTTACTCCTATTTCAGCATTTGAAATAGCTGATTTAGCCTGTGGTATAGCCACCTATACTGAAACTTTTGATACTGGAGTATATGCTATTGACAAGCTTAAGCAAACACAGCCAGCAGAAGAAGTTACGCTCTTAGTGCGTTGCAGGATAGTTAAGTAATAAAATGATAATTGTCCATTGTTCTCTCTATGTATTGAGCTTTGGTGTTCCAGACAAATAAAACATAAGGAAGCAAGTCTGCGTACACAAAGTTAAAACATACTGAGATCTGATATTACCTTTAAGTTCAATCCATTGGACCAGTCAACACATTAGATTTGCATAATCAACAAATGCAAGATAACAAGACAATGCAATAGCACTTAGTCTGAACTTCAAATGAGTAGTAGATTTTTTTTATAACAAATTTTAAAGTTATGTATATTTCCACTCCCCCTGTACCATGTGATAGCAATTAGCCAATCACAAATGCATATACGTATAGTCTGTGAATTCTTGCACATGCTCAGTAGGAGCTGGTGACTCAAAAAGTGTAAATATAAAAGAATGTGCACATTTTTTTAATGGAAGTAAATTGGAAAGTTGTTTAAAATGACATGCTGTATCTGAATCATTAAAATTTAATTTGACCTGAGTGTCCCTTTAAGTTCAACCCATTGTAATAGGCTGTGATTTCAAAGCACAAAATCAACTACTTCATATACACAAATAAGCATGAAAATGCAATTTCTCAAATATTTTATACTCTTCAGTTGGTATAACAAGTTATTTAAAATACATTAATGGAAAAACAATTTCACAGTGTACTGTCCCTTTAACTTAAAACAGATCATTCTGAGACACATGCTTATTTAATGTGGTGAGTCGAAAGTATATAGTTATTAAGTTCTCTTTTCTGTTGAATACTAAAATTATTCATTTTTTCAAAATTTTCAGAATGCTAAATGAAATGTAATTTCACATGGCATTTACTATATACAAATAAATACAGTCTAATATTTTTATTATCCTCATTCCTACACAAGAATGGTATGTGATGCATTCATTGGCAAATCTAGTTAAGGTATTTGTCACAACCTCCTCTCCAGGACTGTGCTGGTGAGGCTGTGATAGAGATTTGAGTATGAAAGGGTTAATAAAACGCTTTGTAAGCTATTTTAGCTCCAGAAAGTACATAAAATCCCTTTTTATCATCACCCACTATCTGTATCTATAACTCCAAATGCTGCCATCATGAAGGATAGTTAAAACTCTGAGTGCTTGCTCCCCCTGCTTTACAGATAAAAATCCAAAAACTCAATTTGGCAAATATATATCTATATGTTAATATAAAAATACAGAACTTATGAACTCTTTACCAATTGTTACCAGTCTCTTAAGTAACTTTATGTGATGGTAAACTATAAATAGTCAAATGCCATAAATGTAATATTTGCCATTAAAAAAGTATATGTGCACCTTTTTTGTTTGTAATCTGTAAAATGTAACCATTTCTGTGAAATGGTTAAATTAGTTCATATAATAATGCTTCTATTACAATGATATTCCGGCCCACATGGATAAACTCTTTTTTCAGTGAACATCCAATCAACATGTGTGTAATTTGACAGTCTTGAAGGGCAGCCCCTTTAAAGCCTTAGAAAGCCTATGTAAACAGTGGGGAACTGCTCTATACATCACAGCCCAGCCAAAAGAGGAAATGAAGGGGGGCAGAGGAACAGGCAATACCACTTAGGGTTATAAATCTATTATTATAAAATATACACTTTAAAAAAAATATTTATGTGGTGTTACTTGCAAACTAATATATTTTTTATTGCAACATTCTTATAGTCTGAAGTTTTTATAAGAAATGTTAGTATGACAAAAATGGTCACAGTGAATAATGTAAAAAGGTAGACTTTGCAATACAATTTTAAAATAAAAAGGATTAAAACAAAAAAGCCTGGGGGCTTGTCCGGGCGGTGGCCATGACTGGTCACAAAAATAGAGGCTCCTGATGATCTACAGATAATCCGCCGATTATCTAAGCAACTTATATGAATCCAAAACTCTACTTTGCTGCATCAATAGAGGTGATCGCATCATCTGAAGCGCTAATCCGGACAGTTGGCTGGGCTGGGTGAGGCGGCGGCCTTGTGATATACACCCAAACCCCCCCCCCCCCCCCCGGTTTGCCAGATAAAGCAGGTTTACTTAGTTGTTAGTACTATATATAAGAGTACTTAATAATGCTAAAGCTGGAACAGTGGAGACAGGATTTTAGTAAGCTTGTACTAAAGGATCGCCTGGAATATATTCTCACAGCGTCTGATTACTTCATCTGACAAAAGACATAGTCAAAATGGAAGCGGCAGTTATTATACTATTGAAGGAAATGGAGGCAATGCTGGATAATCACTTTCACAGAGGAATAGAACTCTTTAAGAGCTGTTGGTAGTCCTTCATCTTTAAAGCTGGAGCCTACAGCAGTCCTTCCAGTGATTCACCACTTACCTACTGATCGTGAGCCTCTGGTACACAGATCCTTCTTTAGTGGCACTAAGTATTTTCCCATAGAAGAAAAGGCTAAAGACTATGCTTACCATATTAAATATCGCTGATGGTGGGTCTGACATAGAGGGTCAGCCAACAGAATTGGGCTGCGCAAGTGACTCATCACCTAGTGGAGAGCACATGACAGTTAATCTCATGACTGTTGATGAGAAGGGAGGCTGTGCTCCGGGATTGCAGCCTCCAGCCCCTCTGATTATTGTGACTATGATGAGACGCTCCTTGTTGACATAAAATCCAGCTAGTGAGTATAACCTATAGATGTTACTTCATCAGGCATATCTGAGAGTCTTGCAGTTAGTCCCTTGTTTTAACAATAGTATTCTACAAGCTCTGAGAGTGTTTAATTTAGTTTAATGTTTAACAAACTGTTATTCTTCTCTGTTTCCCTGTTATTTTCATTACAGTAAGCTCACATAACAGCTACACTTCCTTTTACCCTTAGTTCATATATTATTAATATAAAGGAGGTCTGGCCCCTAATAGACCAAAGCAGGATGTATTACTGAGAAGAGATTCTGTAAATTCACATCAAAATACCTCACTGTATTCCTATATTTTATTTAATTTGTCCTGTATAATACAATTTAAGCCCTAATGTTTGTGCATAACCTACAGAGTTTCTTTATTTATACTTGACAGCAGTAAAGGTGTAATATGCTACTCATTATTATTTGTTTGGTCATTGGTACCCCTCTTGTCGGTGACCGAGGCATTGGGAACTATTGTGACTAGTTTTGAGTAGCCATAATTGAACATAAATTAACTTCTGCCATGGTAAATCTTAAAGGGTCAATATAGAAAAGAATAAGAGCGCTCAAAGTAGATAAACCCTGCTGTTTCTTAGTGAACCCTCTAGATAAACTATAAAAGAAGATTATGTTAACCAAAAAATAGAAACCGCGCTAACAAAAACACGGATTATGTGATAATGGTGATTATTGGATATGCGATTATCAATTTATAGAAGAAGAAAGAAATGGCTGGATTAACGATGTTATATAAAATCTTATTTTAATGGTCTAATCTAACGACATACAAACTCCATACATACTCATTCACTGGGACGTCTCCCAAAGTGCAAAATAAAAGTTCATGCGCATGAGAAAGTCACATAAAATATTATTTAAGCAATATCCAAGTTCCAACGGTGTACAAATATGTGTTTATAGCACAGTGCAAAGAGAGGCCCTTCAGATTAAGAAATTATAGCAGTAGAGGGATGATAGGTTGTTTATCTTGAGGCCACAGTCCTGCTTAAACTGAGGGATAGCGGCAATTTACTTTATTTTAATTTTCCCCACTATATACATGTCAAAAACACCCTCAGCTTTATGGCCCTTTCATTCCAAGTTTAAAAAGTCCTGAATTTATTCCATTAGCATCATTTTTTCACAGGCACATTTAATTTACCTGCAAGGTAGTCCAATAGGCTGCACAGAGCGTTTTGTTATGAAATTCCATGCATTTTCTACTATTTATTGTCCCAAGGAATTATTACTTATAAACGTAATTACTTTACAATGCTACTTATCTTGTTAATGACCTCAGATCGTTGTATTGGTGGCATACTGTTTTCAATCAACTATGTCAAGTTTTATTACTTTTAAATGCTGGTATCAGGGTCTGGAACTACCTTGGGGTTACTGATGTACATCTCCCAAGCTTCACAAAGAGTGTCATAAAATATTTGTCTCTGTTTTCTAAGAGGATTCCTAATAAATTAAAGTTTACAAGAAAATTAAGCTCTGTTATATTTGACAGTAATTGACTAAATAAATAAATAGCCTAGCATATGGCCATCAGCAGATATAAATATGGGCATGCTCTATTGTGTGTTGTTCTTTAGGTGAGCTTTGTCATAGCTGGAATTTTGCCTGACAATTACTACAAACCATGTAAATTGTTGGTCAATTCAAAAATTGGAATGTTTTTCATGTCTGTTAGAGAATAGTTAGACAAGATTGCAGTCAAAACAACAGCACCAACCTGGTAGAAAAAGATCTAGTGGAAGGCTGTTTATGCTCACATGCGCATAAGTGACTTTAAATAGCAGATACTAGATTGTGATAATTTTTATAATGGTTGTTAAAGATAAGACAAGATGGAATAATGTCAGTTTTGGAAATTAGTATGATCTACGAATAATTCATTTAAAGGGACAGTATACTGTAAAATAGTTTTTCTCTTAATGTGTTTACAATTGCTTTTTTTACCAACTGCAGAGTAAAAAATGTATGAAAATTAGCTTTTTAAAGTTTATTTCTGTATATTAAAGCTCTGATTTTGTGTTTTGAAGCCACAGCCTTATAAAATAGGTTGAGCTTGTAGGTATAATCAGATCTCATTACTGTATCACATTGTGAACATATACCTGCTTCTTTATCTTATATCTGTCCTTAAAACAATCACCAATACTTTGAGAGAACAATGGAAAATCAACATTTTATTACCTTATCTCTGCTTTATCACACTGGGAGTGTAATTTCTTCTGCTGGCTGTGTTTACAAAGCTTATCTATAGCTGGTACGCGCGGCCACAAACTTTCAGAATAGGTGGGGATACCACATGCTAAATTAACAATTTCAAATGCCAATATAAGGGTAAAGGAGCTACTTGTAAACAATTTAATAAACTCCAGCAGGTAAAGTGGATCATTGGGAACAAATTAAAGGGGAGAAATGTTTTGAGTAAACTGTCCCTTTAATTTTATTTCAGTGACAGTGATATTTGTGGTTTAGCTTATTCTAGAGAAGACCAGGCTGGCTAATATGGTCTCTTAAAAGGGATATTTATTTATACTAGAAAGATTAGTAAACCTTTTTTTCCAGATATTTGAAAATTAGAATAGCTAAATGTAGAATTGATTTTAGTTGAAGCACAAACAGATATTTGCTAATGTATTTGTTGGCACATTTAGCCTGTGTCAGTGATGGGTGAAGGCACAATTGTGGTAGTCTGGATAAGTGTCTTGAAACAAAGTGTTTTCAAATGGTGTGGCCGGTCAACCTGGCTGTAGTGCTGGGGTTGTATATGGGCATGACTGGACAACTATGGGGCAGTTCTTGGGCATTACTATGTGGGATGGAGGTGTGCAGAACATGTTTGTGCAGTTTTATGAGAAATTGGTAAATGAAGATAGCAAAGACAGCAGCAGGAAAAAAAACATCAAGATAGAGCTTCCAAACCTCTATAATCTTTAGTGGCATGGATGAGAGCTCTGTAGTGAGGTTGTGTCACTCTTTAATAGACATATGTTTTTAACCCATTGTTCACTGATTAACACTTGACTAGTACAGGACCTCTGGTTTTATTAAGGGTTATTTGGGTGTGTTGAAGTTTGTTTGTTGGCATTCTCTGTACAACAATTCTGATGTCATATGTGACTTGATTAAGCCATGAAGAAAATAAATTGGTGGAGTGCTAGAATAATGCATATTTGGCAGCACCATGACACAAAGTATGCTGTAGTGACAGTGTGGCATGCTGGTACCTTTACCTGCCCCTGACACGTCATTCAGAATCATGTGGCAGCTTAGAGTTTTGTTGTAATTATATGTTAAGTAGCACTAAATAAGTATAGATTTTTGTTTGTAAACTTGGGCTGTGTTGCTCTCTACCAACAAATGTGTAGGAGCTGTCATTAGCAGCCACTGAGCTGTACACAGACTTTCACTTCCTGTTTCTGAGTCAAAATAAACTAACTTTTTATTTATGCAAATTATGACACTTAGGGAAGTCTCCCTAAGTGTGATGCGGGAATCCAGACGTGGACCCGTTGCTCAGTGTGCCTAGAGGGATAAGGCTGCACCTCACTGACGAGGCCCACAATAGGCCGAAACGTACGTCTGGGGTTTTGCCGTTTCTCTCGTTCAGAGAGGGATTGCCTGGTATTTCGGGGCTGGACTGTTCTGTGAAGTCAGGATCAGACTGATATGCTTCAGGAACGTTCTTCTCTGTGAAAGGCACATGTTGAACAAAAAGAGGCTTCTTCTTCGGTGGTAACTAGCCATAGAACAAGCTATTATGCTATTGTTCGTTCCCAGGTTGAGCGCTTCTCTCTTTTTATTTATGCAAATTATGACACTTAGGGAAATCTCCCTAAGTGTGAGGCGGGAATCCAGACGTGGACCCGTTGCTCAGTGTGCCTAGAGGGATATGGCTGTACCTCACTGACGAGGCCCACAATAGGCTGAAACGTACGTCTGGGGTTTTGCTGTTTCTCTCGTTCAGAGAGGGATTGCCTGGTATTTCGGGGCTGGACTGTACTGTGAAGTGAGGATCAGACTGATATGCTTCAGGAAAGTTCTTCTCTGTGAAAGGCACATGTTAGGCAAAAAAAGGCTGCTTCTTGGGTGGTAACTAGCCATAGAACAAGCTATTATGCTATTGTTCATTCCCAGGTTGAGTGCCTCTCTCTTTTTTATTTATGTTTAAATAATGCTACCCTGCTATATACAGGATCACAAGCATTTAGCAAACTTCAAGGAGCATTAACACATCTGTTAGCAACATTATATTCCTTCCTGCTTCTCTCTCACGCTGTCTGTCTGCTTGTCTCTTCCACACTTTTTCTTCCAGCATCTTGCTCTTCTTTCTTCCTCTTCTATATTGGGTGGCCTATCTGATTACTGGATCTCTGCTCCCCTCCAGCAGGCTGCACCTAAGGCATTTGCCTCACTCATCCTTCCTTAATTGTTTCTCTGTTTATTACAATCACTTGTGTCTTCAGTACAATAGGATTATTTTACCTTATTATTTTAATTTACATAGTATTTAAGGCCAATCCCATACCAAGTGGGATTAAAAGGATGAAACGGTAATGGACTCTGTACAGCGGGCTTAGAAGCTACTGTTACATTATAGTTGTGTTGATCCTATTCCAAAAGAGTTAGACTGAAGAACATTCATGTGTGGATAAGTACACTGCCTGCTTTATTTCTACTTGTCCTTTTGGCCTTGCCAGAGCAGGGATATAGCAGCAATATCATGTTAAATCTAGTATTAAAATGAAATGTAATACAATACATCAACATAAACAAAAGAACACTTAATAGTTGCATGGACCGGTACCATAAAAAACCTTTAACATGTATGTGCATATAGTAATAAGAATGTACAAATTAAGCGAAAAATGTCCAAGTCTGTGTAAAAAAAAAGGGTCCAAAAGTTTAATCCAATACAAAAAGTGTCCTAATGAGTGATAAAGATCATATATAATATTCATAATCTTCATCCATAGAATAACCCTGTGACGGTCGTAGTACCTAAAAAATAAGAAATGTGTACATAGTGCAAAAAACCTGTGAAAGTATAAATGAAAAGCCCTCACTATTGTAAATGAAAAGCCCCCTATATATATATATATATATATATATATATATATATATATATATATATATATATATATATATATATATATATATATATATACTATTAGGTCTATATATTTTGCCAAGAGTTTGATATACCCAATATTTATTGTAGCATTATATTATTTTAAATTATTGCATTATAGTAATAGAATACATATTAACACTATGTGAAATGTTAACATAATTGTTTCCATAATTTAAAAGAATAATTTTATGTAATTATTTCCATAGTTCAATTAATTTCTTTAATACAAGTGCATTATTCATTTAATAATCAGTGATCTGATGTTTAGTAAACTTACTTGGCATTTTGCAACATAGTAATGTATTTGAAATGTTAAACATTGTTTCTTTTTCTATTTTATCCCCTGTTGTTTTGATATTGACCAAAATGTAATTAACATGTTAGAGCAATTTATTGTTGCACTGTCGTTTGCATACATCTATGGGTTTAACCCTTGCAAAGGATTTTCACAGCTGTCCTCCCTGAAGCTCTCCCGGCCTAGGGTAGCTAGACTGCTATACCCTTACTCTCTTCCTTATGTTCCTAATGCGATCTCTTATTTTTGTATTTAAGTCACCACTTTTTGTTCTCCAAACCAAGTTTGTATGTTCTGCATGCTAAGCACTTTTTTGCACATAAAAAGACAGACAATTGTATTTTTATCATTGTCTATTTTAGTTGCAGAAAAAAATGCTTAGTATTCAAAACATGCTTATTTAGTTTTAAGGAAAAAAATGTCTGAAAATACTGAATAAGAAGAGTCTAAATAGGATCAGCATCATAGATTCACTAAAATTTCACTGAACTTCAGGTGAGACTAAGGGCTAGATTTATAAAAGCTGAGGCGTACAGGGATGCGTATACATGCCACTGCACGCCTCAACTCTCCTGTGGCGGGGCGAAATTACCCACAGGTAATCACCATTGCACACATGCGCAATTTTGCACTCACGTGCAATCCTGCCCACGCACAGCCAATCACGAGCGGGCAGGAGCTGTCAATCTCGGTCGGACTCGACTGCGGAAATTTAATTTCACCACCTTAGAGGTGGCGAAGAGGTTAGGGAAGCGGCAGTCTGGTGACCGCTGCTCGTTAAATTACGGTGAGCAAGTTCTTGTGAGAACTTGCAGCCGTAGGGCTTTGGTAAATCGAACCCTTAATATGCTTGTTTTCTTGATTTATCCAATGAAGCATATCTACTTTGGTTTATTTTTTGTAAAAAATACATGCTCTAACTTAATGTAATGTTATGGGCTAGATTACAAGTGGAGTGCTAAATATCGCTTGTGTGCAAAAACTGG
Organism: Bombina bombina; assembly: GCF_027579735.1. NCBI lineage: Eukaryota > Metazoa > Chordata > Amphibia > Anura > Bombinatoridae > Bombina > Bombina bombina. Next base: position 1,254,884,758 of record NC_069499.1, read on the forward strand.
CAAGTGTGGTTCTTTTTTTCAAAATTAACCAGAGATCTGACCACTGGTTAATTTTCAGAGCGCTAATTGCTACTGCAAACTCGCGGTAGCAATAACCAGCCACTTGTAATGGCAGGTTAATAATCTCGCACCTGCAAATTTAGTGCTCCACTTGTAATCTAAACCTTTGTGTTTAATACCCACAAAGATATTAAATACATAGGTAAAGTTTTAGAAATAATGTGGATGGCCTCAGCGCCTGATGGGAACCTGTTAGCCTGGGGGTGGGTAGATCCTAGTAGTTACCCAAGAATGTGATAAAAAGGAAAAAAGGAAAAAGAGCCCAGGCGCCTACCCTATTAATATTTAATGTCTTAATATTTACTATCTGCCTTTATTTCTGCCATTGTATAATTTTGTTTCTTTGATTTTATTACATGTAGTATGTAAATAAAATTGTCTTTACCCAACTATTATACACTATAACCTAGCCCCTTAGGGTAGGCGCCTGGGCTCTTTTTCCTTTTTTCCTTTTTATCACATTCATAGGTAAAGTTTTAGCCAGGTGCCACACACATTGCAGCTCCTCAACTGAATACAGTTGACAATAGGTGGGTCATGTGATTGCCACTTCTAATTGTCTCACTGGCTGTTTTCTGCTCGGGGTTAAAGACGTGGAGCAATACAAAAATGAGATAAAATGTTAAGGGCAGAGATGAATATGGGGCAAATTGAGACATAAATAAGACAAACAGGAGTACGTAGTAGAAAATGATGATTCCGCCAGTATCACCCAGCAGCCTTGATTCATAGTTTTATGACAACCTTCATTAGCACATTCACATTTCAAGGTCTAGAAACACCTCTGCTCTAAAGTGACATGAAAAGCCAAATAATAAAATAATTTATTAGAGCATTTTCTTATTTGAGTATTCTTTGGATATTACTATGTTTAACTCCCACAAAGTTAAATTCATAATTAAAGTCTGCTCTGGTAATGCACATACACTCTCTCTGATTGGCTTAGTGCCTGTGCTTAGATCAGGAACAGTTGAATTGCATTGCTCATCCTGAGCTGATTTAAATTCTTAAGCCAAATGGCTGTAGCTGCTATGTTACACAGTACTTTGCCCAGTGTACTGTGTTGAAGTATAACCTATGTCCAACACTTTGCTGTGGTCCCTACTGTCAGCTTAGACAGTGAAGACTGCAGCTAGGGGCAGAAGGCATATGATCAGCACTGATCAGGCTCTCTTACAATATGAAGACAGATGAGCGATTCAGACAGTGACACAGACTGGAGGGAGGCGTCCATCACAGGAGGGGAGGGTTCGCTACTCTATAGAAATGTTTTAGGAAGTGTAGAGGAAGGAATGGATCTTATGCCCCAACAACATATATAGTTTTCAAAGGTAAATAAAAAAAGCAAAGATTCTATTTTATATAAACGGAGTGGTAGCAAAAATTCTAAAATTTCTCCAGTACTTTGGGCAAGTTTTTACTGAAATTCAAGGTAGAGAAAGGATTAAAGAGACATGAAATCACAAATCTTTCATGATTCAGATAGTGCATAAAGTTTTAAGCAGCTTTTCAATTTATTTGCATTATCAAATTGACTTAATTATTTTAATATCCCTTGTTGAACAAGCAGCAATTCACTACTGGGAGCTAGCTGAACATGCTGGGCTAGTCTGACAAGAGGCATATGTATGTGCAGTCACTAATCAGCAGCTAGCTCTCAGTTCTGCATTGCTACTCTTGAATCTACCTAGGTATGCTTTTTAACAAAGGATATCAAGTGAATGAAGCAAATTAGATAATAGAAGTAAATTGGAGCGTTGTTTAAAATTACATGCTCTATATGAAAGTCGAAGTTTGACTTTACTGTCCCTTTAATATGTTTATCCCCTTTTCAACAGTCTAATCAGAAAATGCTTTAACAGTTTGGAACACTCCAATTTTAAATGTCCATTTAATAAAATAAAAAAAATCTGTTCAGTTTTAAACTGAAAGGAGTAAAATATCAGCTGCAACATTGCAATAGATTATTACTAATAAGGTCACATCTGCCAAAAAAATAACACATAAGTCTACTATATACTCTGAATAACCGGTAAACCAAATATTGGTTAGCATATAGAAACTGGATGCATAAGATTTACTTTATTATTATTATTATTAATAACCCTTTCCCGCCGTTAGGATGTTTCGTGCATGGAATTTCCTAGCCGTTTGGCTGTACTGAAGCCATAGAAGCTTCTTAAATCAGATCGTGGGTGGAGGAGATGCCTAGTGTCATAGGCACTCCCCCCGGACCCCATCCCGTCATTTAAATCACGCAATTGCACAAATGATCACATGGTTTCAATTTTTACTTATTTGTTTACATTGAAATTTTGTTCCGATGTAGACAAATAAGTCCAGGCAGGAAGGTGTTAATAATAATAATAATGTGTGTTATAATAAGAGCCCTTTCCCTTACATTAAGATGTATAGGGTGACATTTTCTCTAATTGCTGCACTGTTTTATTGTGTTCGTATAGATTTGAATAAACTTTTGTTTTTAACAAATGCGGCAAGCAAGATACAGCTTTTACATACATTGCATGGCTATATAGCCAATAGCGGCAACATGATAAAACAACTAACTGAAGATCCGGGGAGTAATTCAGAGAAGGTGAGTGCTGGTCATATTCCTGCTGAGATGCTGGTTGGCAGGGGTAACTGTATGGCTGGCAGAATTAGATGAATGTTACTTCAGTTTTCTCTGTGAAGCTAAAACACTGCAAGGATTATTATCGACTTACTGATAACAGCGTTTGGTTCATTGTGTTCAATTTTTTAAATTATAGTTACATTTGATAATGCACCTCTATTGCCCTTCTCAGATTGCTTTTACTTTAAAAGATAAATTGGTCTACAAAAGTTAAATGTGAAATCCCTTAAAAGTAAATATAAATCTCTTCCAGGAAGCTTTGAAATTATTCTCCAGTTTCTTCTCCCTTTCAATAACACTTTGTAAATAGAAGCTGCAAGATTATTTTGTAGAGTTCAATTTTGAGGACATTTTTTTAACAATGAGGGTAAAACTATTGTACTCCTGGTTGAAAAGCACATTAATGTACTGAAATACTTTGACACTAAAGCCCGGGTTACAGATGATTTATTAATTAGTTCATGTTTAAGAAGCATTTTATTATTATCAGGTATTTGTATAGCCCCAACAGATTGTATAGCAAATAACCACATTTAAAGGGACATTAAACACTAAATACATTTAATGTACCTCTCTAATTATGGGTGATACAACTGAAACCATTTTGGAACCTTTGGAAGTTTTACTGCAAGTTACATTTCAACATGGCAGCACCCATGACTAGAGAGAGGTAGGGAATATCCTCAATACTCTGCTTATAAAATGCATTTAGTGTTTAATGTTCCCACTAGAGAAGAACATTTAAAAGCTGTTTAAAATAAAATAAACATAGAGCACCATCAGTTTGCACTGCCTACTAAAGCCAATTATTTAAAGCAGGAAGTGTCTATCATCCAATGAGGATTAACACAGAGTAGGTATTAGCCAAAGATCAAATTAAAATAGCTTTCTTCACATTTTTCAAGCAAAAACATTTTGAAAATGTTTAAATACTGAATAGAATATCCCTTTAAAGGCAACAAATGATAGGTTCATTATTGCATACTGAAATAACTAGAAGTCGGTCTAGCACTACTGATGCTCTCTGGGGTAAAGTACAAATGTCTAAATGTTTCTACTCACCACTTATTGTAAACAGTACATTGTAAAGACCTTGAAGATAAAACTTTTAATTAATGAATAAATAAATAAACGCAAAAATAACCCATTTGCCTTAATAGTGTTAAAGGGACAATAATCTCAACTTTTTTTCCCCAAGGCATCAAATGTTTAATTATGCATGATTAAATAACTTTGCAGTGTTTGCCTGTGTTCTAAAATAAGTTGTATACCATAGGAATGTGTGCACCACGTCACTTCCGGTGACGTGTATTCAGCTGTTGGAGGGGTGTGGCGCTCACTGCGCATGCGCAAGAGGCCCAACCTCCTCCAAACTGCTGATTAAGGCGACTTATTTGAGAACAACGGCTTGAGGAATTTGCCCACCTCCATTCAATTTCCAAATAGTTCCACCACACGCCACCGACTTGCCGTGCCTGGGGGCGGGGGGGTTGTGCTTATGGGGTTTACAGTGGGTGCTGGTGGGGTTTATGTAGGTTACAGAGGTAACCTACATAAGCCCCATCAGCACCCCCTGTAAATCCCATAAGCACAACCCCCCTGTGGTCTTGAGGTTCTCCCATTATATCTTTCACCTGTTAATACCTGTGGTGCTGTCACTATTTCATTGTTAAACTATTTAGGTCACTTGTTATTCATTGTTGGAAAAAAATGTAACAGTTATTTAAAAATAGCTGTAAAGCCTATGGATCCTCCCTACTTCCTGAAAGCAGAAATTTGTCTTCTGAACTGCAATGTTACAAATGCTTTATCAGACTTGCACCGCCTGTAAAACCTGTTCATGTATTATACAGTGTTGTGTGGATATTAATTGGCGTGTAATCCACTCATTTCTTTCTGATCAGTATTCTACTCTGCACTAACAGTAATATTGGGATTGAATGTTGGGCAAGTGATTTGGTGACAACATACTTAGGCAACCGTGCTGTATTAATTAATAGGGTCAGCAACAACAAGAGCCTGGCAGTCCCTGTATGAGTGTCAGTCTTTTCTAAAGGACTTCATGAACCAAGTGCAATACATAGATAATAGAGTCATTTTTGTTGGCTAATTATATTGTAATATTTATTTTAGAACATGTCTGTCAAGCCTTACTCTTGGCCCTTGATTTGCGTATAATAATATTATAGCTATTACCCGATCACAAACCTGATATTGCATCATCTTTGGCAGTTTTTGCTTATGCAAAGTTAGACAGCTTGGTAACGGCTTTCTAAAGAGAAGAAGAGTAGTGTTGTTGGCTTTCAGCTTTACAGCTTGTTTGTGCCATAAAATTCATATCTTGATCTATATATATATATATATATATATATATATATATATATATATATATATATATATATATATATTCTTAATTAACCACAAATGATTTATCATACTGTGAAGTCACACACAATAGTATCATCTGCTGTAAAGGAGAAAATAAAATATAAAAAAAAAATAAAAAATAAGATATTTGGATTTTTAAATTAATAAATGCTGTGTGCCAGGGCAACATGGCATCTAGAGCGAGGTGCCACATCTAGGTCCTAGTTTTGGATACCCAAACCCTTTTTATATGCGCACTGACACAGGCAGTTATCATTAACCCCTGGATACCCCATGCAGAGTAGTGGATTTAAATTTTTAAAGGAATCATTTTGTTAATTTACTTCTATTTGCAGGATTGATCCCTGACATTATTAAAGTGTTTGTTATGATACGATCTGGTCAGTGGTGTATTTAGGTTTTGTGCTGCCCTAGGCACCCAAAATTCTGCTGCCCCCCCTACCCCCACCTTCCAGGTGTTAGGCCTTTTTTTCCATATTATTTTTGGTCTTTTATATCTGGGATGTGTGAATTATATCACCTGATGCCCGGGACATTAAGTTAAGTTATCCTGCATAAGCCTTATACACACACAATTCTGCAAGCTTGCTTTTATAGCAATTCAATTATTATAAATTGTATACATACAACAGAGTTATTTATATTAATGTATGTAGTCAGAGACTCTATAAAGTGTATATCAAACAGCCCAAGATTCACTAATTTAAGATTATGACTGCCTCTCTGTCATAAACTGTACATCACAAGTACACACAAGCCTATCATTTTAAGGCATGGGCAAATCATTGGTGTCAGTGGGAACTAACTTCCTTTTCCTGAGCGGCTGGACAGATTTCTGGCTAGGCATACAGGCTTATACAAAAACATATACATCCTGTTGGAGACAGCAATATCTCTATTAGTGTTTGACCCTATAAATGAAATAAATGCCTTATATAGGAATCCATCACAATACTATGTATGCTTCTTCAAAAACAATAAAAAGTTAAATAACAATTACATGCTGCATATACATATTTTTGACACATGTTGAATAGGAAAACAACAACTTAGCTAATGCTAATATTGAGATATTGTAATGTAGATAGGTCACTGCTGTGTAGAAATAAAGTTCCACTGTAAGTTTTTATCAACAATGTGTCCTTAGAAAAATATATTTTTTATTTTCTGAGATGTTAGATGATTGATGATTGTTTCTGTTATAGGTCAATAAAATTAAATAAAAATAAACTATGAAATGACTACACACGATATTCAGGGGCCAAAGGAGATACCTGTGCTCCCTGCTAGACACCACCACTGCTGGGCGCACATCCCTGCTGGAATCTTTCTACTCCCAGCAGCAGCAGCAGAACTAATGTTTTAAAAACAATGTGATCAGAAAACTTGCTGTTCTTCTGAACACCACAATGTTTTCTGATCACATTGTTTATGAAAACATTTGTGAGTGTGATTTTGCGCCGTAACATTTTGCCCCTGTCCCAGTTCCTGAAGCTGCAGCTGTGCCACTGCCAGTGCCCCTCACAAGTTCCAATCAAACTACTTGCTAGTTGTCAACTCTCTCCGACCATAACGACAACACCGGTCCGGTTCCCGAGCAACCACTGAGTCTGTCACATGTCAGCCACGAGGTGCTTCCGCTGTTAAGGCCGTCCTTCCCCTTCTGTCCGCCCCAGTCTCAGACCCCACCCTCCTACCTCTTCTCTCAGACACAAGACACTGACAGTGCACATGAGGTGCGTCGGTCTTCTCTAGACTGAGTCTCCGACTCTCTGTACTCTACAGTCAGGTCTACTCTGGCTGTGGGGTGGGTGTGACATGTGCTGCTGGCAAACTACTTGATGGGCTATAGGTGCAATATGGGAAATGCAGTTTACTGCAACCTCTGAAGGAGTGGCAGCTGAATTAACTTTCTAGTAGTACCACTGCTCATATAACAACTAATAAAAATTAATTCAGCTGCCACTGCTTCAGTGGCTGCAAAAAGTGCCGCCCTTCCTCAATCTGTCGCACTAGGCCTTGTTGGCCTAGGCAGTAATATGCCCCTGGATCTGGTTGATTGACACCCCCTGCTAGCGTCTGATTGGCCGTGAATCTGCAGGGGGAGGCTTTGCACAGTAATTCACCAGAACTGATTGTGCAATGTTAAATGCTGACAACGTATGCTGTCTGCATTCAGTGATGTCTGACGAACAGGATACGCTACAGCGTATCATGTCGGACAGACACTGATAAATAGGCCCCATAATGATTGCTATCTAAAGGCCATATTATGAGTGGAGCGCTATTTAGCACTTTCACTAGAACACTAATTGTGCTAGAAGTAAAAAAAAAATTGTGCACATCGGGTAGTGCTGTTATTATATGAGTTGAAATTAAATAAGTTATCGTACTCATGTTAAACCGATGCACGCAAAAAGTTAGAATATTGCATGTGTAATAACCTATTCCCCCATAGAAGTCAATGGAAAAAAAACCCCACTCGTTCGCAAACCTGATCGTATATATTCTCATGTGCGCAAGCACAACATGATAATATGAATATTTCACATTCCAGTGTTCTTCACAATATGTTCTGTTTATTCATAAATAAACATATCTATATATCTCTGATGTTTTTTTGGTACAATATATATCTATACCTATATATATATATATATATATATATATATATATATATATATATATATATATATATATATATATATATATATATATAGAGAGAGAGAGAGAGAGAGAGAGAGAGAGAGATATGATTATATATATATATATATGTATGTATAGATTATACATATATATATAGCAATATCTATTTAGAAATATTTAGAACATATTCTGCTATAAACAGAACATTAGAATGTGAAATATTTACAGTAAATATGAAAAATGAATATTGCATAAATATGTTTTTTCATGTTTTCAACTTAACTGCAATGCACTTATAGATGTCTATATATGTGTACATATGTATTTATGTGTTTATATGTGTATATATATCTGTAAATACATATATACACATATATATAATATATAGACATATATAAATACATAGATATCCATCTTTAGAGATGTATATGTATGTATCTCAATGGTAAAGCCAGTTGCTTGCTTTTTGTTCAAACACCTGAGACCTATCTTTTAGCCCATATCAATTTTGTGTGCAATATTTTTTGTAATTATTTTTATTAGATGGTGTTATTATGAGTGTAACTGTACTTTGTAATGTATTTTTTATGTGTTTTTTTGACACTTTTTTTGTTTCACAAAACAGTTAACTACAGCTCTGAGGACGCGCTAACCCGACAAGCGTTAACTTGAATTACTTTCAAGCAATCGCATTTACTTTCAACTTGTAATACCAGCGCAATTAAACCTGCACGCAAACGATCACAAAAACCCGATATCCACTCGTAATCTGGCCCTAAATGTTTAGTTATGCATAAGAAAACAATTTCTCCAACATTGGTGTGTCCGGTCCACGGCGTCATCCATAACTTGTGGGAATATTCTCTTCCCCAACAGGAAATGGCAAAGAGCACAGCAAAAGCTGTCCATATAGTCCCTCCCAGGCTCCGCCCCCCCATTCATTCTCTTTGCCGCTCTGAACAAGTAGCATCTCCACGGAGATGGTGAAGAGTATGTGGTGTTTAGTTGTAGTTTTTTATTCTTCTATCAAGAGTTTGTTATTTTAAAATAGTGCTGGTATGTACTATTTACTCTGAAACAGAAAGAGATGAAGAGTTCTGTTTATAAGAGGAGGATGATTTTAGCAGCAGTAACTAAAATCGATTGCTGTTCCCACACAGGACTGTTGAGCTGAGAGAACTTCAGTTGGGGGGAACAGTTTGCAGACTTTTCTGCTTAAGGTATGACTAGCCATTTTTCTAACAAGACTGTGTAATGCTGGAAGGCTGTCATTTTTCCCCTCATGGGGACCGGTAAGCCATTTTCTTAGTCTCAAACAGAATAAAGGGCTTATTATGGGCTATAAACTGGTAGACACTTTTATGGGCTAAATCGATTGCTTTATTTAGGTATTATATACAGTTTGAAGTTGAATTTCACACTTTTATAACTTTGGGGAACGTTTTTTACGCCAGGCACTTGTTTAGACACCTTCCCAGTCAGGAAGGGCCTTTCCCTGTAGTAGGCAGAGCCTCATTTTCGCGCCATTACTGCGCAGTTACTTTTGAGAACAGTAAATGCAGCTGCATGTGTGTGGGTCTGGAATTCACTGAAAAGGTTCCTAGAAGGCTTCATTTGGTATCGTATACCCCCTTGGGATTGGTGAAGTCGCAGCAAAGGCTGGGGCTGGGACTGTAAGGGGGTTAAAGTTGTAAACGGATCCGGTTTCCACATTTTAAGGGTTAACAATGAAATTTGGGGTGCAATGCTTTGAATGCTTTAAGACACTGTGGTGAAAATTTGGTAAAGATTGGATAATTCCTTCATAGTTTTTCACATATTCCGTAATAAAGTGTGCACTGTTTAACATTTAAAGAGACAGTAATGGTTTTGTTTTAAAACGGTTTTTGTGCTTTATTAACCAGTTTAAGCCTGTTTAACATGTCTGTGCCTTCAGATAGATCATGTTCTGTGTGTATGGAGGCCAATGTGATTCCCCCTTCTAATATGTGTGATAATTGTGCCATAGCGTCCAAACAAAGTAAGGACAGTACTGTCACAGATAATAAAGTTGCCCAAGATGATTCCTCAGATGAAGGAAGTAGACATAGTTCTACATCATCTCCTTCTGTGTCTACACCATTTTTGCCCACGCAGGAGACCCCTAGTACTTCTAGCGCGCCAATGCTTGTTACTATGCAACAATTGACGGCAGTAATGGATAACTCCATAGCAAATATTTTATCCAAAATGCCAGCATTTCAGAGAAAGCGTGATTGCTCTGTTTTAAACACTGTAGAGCAGGAGTGCGCTGATGATAATTTTTCTGTCATACCCTCACACCAATCTGAAGTGGCAATGAGGGAGGTTTTGTCAGATGGGGAAATTTCTGATACAGGAAGAATTTCTCAGCAGGTAGAACCTGATGTTGTGACATTTAAATTTAAATTAGAGCATCTCCGCGCATTTCTTAAAGAGGTGCTATCTACTTTGGATGATTGTGACAATCTGGTCATCCCAGAAAAATTGTGCAAGATGGACAAGTTCCTAGAGGTCCCGGTGCACCCTGACGCTTTTCCAATACCCAAGCGGGTGGCGGACATAGTGAATAAGGAGTGGGAGAAGCCAGGCATACCTTTTGTCCCTCCTCCTATATTTAAGAAATTATTCCCTATGGTCGACCCCAGAAAGGACTTATGGCAAACAGTCCCTATGGTCGAGGGGGCGGTTTCTACACTAGCCAAACGCACGACCATTCCTATTGAGGACAATTGTGCTTTCAAAGATCCTATGGATAAAAAATTGGAGGGTTTGCTTAAAAAGATTTTTGTACAGCAAGGTTACCTCCTTCAACCTATTTCGTGTATTATTCCTGTCACTACAGCAGCGTGGTTCTGGTTAGAAGAACTAGAAAAATCGCTCAGTAGGGAAACTCCGTATGAGGAAGTTATGGACAGAATTCACGCACTTAAGTTAGCTAATTCCTTTATTTTAGATGCCGCTTTGCAGTTAGCAAGATTAGCGGCGAAAAATTCAGGGTTTGCAATTGTGGCGCGCAGAGCGCTCTGGCTAAAGTCTTGGTCGGCGGATGTATCTTCCAAGACAAAATTACTTAATATCCCTTTCAAAGGTAAGACCCTTTTTGGGCCAGAATTGAAAGAAATTATTTCAGACATCACTGGGGGTAAGGGCCATGCCCTCCCACAAGATAGGCCTTTCAAGGCTAAGAATAAGTCTAATTTTCGTTCCTTTCGCAATTTCAGGAACGGACCGGCTTCCAACTCTGCAGCCTCTAGACAAGAGGGTAACGCTTCCCAGACTAAACCAGCTTGGAAACCGATGCAAGGCTGGAACAAGGGTAAACAGGCCAAGAAGCCTGCTGCTGCTACCAAGACAGCATGAAGGGGTAGCCCCCGATCCGGGACCGGATCTAGTAGGGGGCAGACTCTCTCTCTTTGCTCAGGCTTGGGCAAGAGATGTTCAGGATCCCTGGGCACTAAAAATAGTCTCTCAGTGTTATCTTCTAGAATTCAAGGAACTACCCCCAAGGGGAAGGTTCCACATGTCTCACTTATCTTCAAACCAAATAAAGAGACAGGCATTCTTACATTGTGTAGAAGACCTGTTAAAGATGGGAGTGATACACCCAGTTCCAAATGTGGAACAAGGTCAGGGGTTTTACTCAAATCTGTTTCTAAACAAATTCTAAACAAATTTCTCAGAGTTCCATCGTTCAAAATGGAAACTATTCGAAAGATTTTACCTACAATCCAGGAGGGTCAATTTATGACTACCGTGGATTTAAAGGATGCGTATCTACATATTCCTATCCACAAAGATCATTTTCAGTTCCTAAGGTAAAGCATTATCCGATTGGCTTATGATACTGCCGGACGGCAGCCTCCTGAAAGAATCACAGCTCACTCTACTAGGGCTGTGGCTTCCACATGGGCCTTCAAGAACGAGGCTTCTGTTGATCAGATATGTAAGGCAGCGACTTTGTCTTCTCTGCACACTTTTGCCAAATTCTACAAATTTGATACTTTTGCTTCTTCGGAGGCTGTTTTTGGGAGAAAGGTTTTGCAAACTGTGGTGCCTTCTGTTTAGGTAACCTGATTGGCTCCCTCCCTTCATCTGTGTCCTAAAGCTTTGGTATTGGTTCCCACAAGTTATGGATGACGCCGTGGACCGGACACACCAATGTTGGAGAAAACAGAATTTATGCTTACCTGATAAATTACTTTCTCCAACGGTGTGTCCGGTCCACGGCCCGCCCTGGTTTTTTAATCAGGTTTGAAAAATTTCATTCTTTATACACTACAGTCACCACGGCACCCTATAGTTTCTCCTTTTTTTTCTCCTAACCGTCGGTCGAATGACTGGGGGGGGCGGAGCCTGGGAGGGACTATATGGACAGCTTTTGCTGTGCTCTTTGCCATTTCCTGTTGGGGAAGAGAATATTCCCACAAGTTATGGATGACGCCGTGGACCGGACACACCGTTGGAGAAAGTAATTTATCAGGTAAGCATATATTCTGTTTTTGCAATGTGCAAGCATTATTTATGTTTACCCTCTTTCATGTAATTTAACTTTAAATTGTGGATTTTCTGATTCTCAGAGTGGAATGCACACTGCAGACTTCTAAAGGCTTATCCTGCCGCATATCTTTCCTTAACTGGCTTTAGCACTTAGGAACTGCAAAAGAGTTAAACTTTACTCTTTTGCAGTTCCTAAGTGCTAAAGCCAGTTAGAGAAAGATATGGGGCAGGATTAGCCTTCTAAAATAATAACCACACCTAGGGCGAGATTACATATACGGCGCAGGCTTCAGCGCAAGCGATGCAACCCACTCCGCCCGTAATTTCACCTTGCACATCGGGCTATTACATATACACCGCTGGCAGTTCATAAAGTGCTGTAAGTCGGATAAACTAGTGATGTCCAGAAATGAGCGTAAATACAAATTTCTGGAGTCGCTAGTGACTTACGGCACTTTAGAAACTGCCGGCGCCTAAGAAAATAAAAAAAAAATTGAATCTCCCGTAAAAGTCTAACGTGCCTCCCAAAAATAAACCCAAAACGTAAAACCCCTATATCCGCAATCCCACCCTCTCACAACTAATAATAAATATAATAACCCTTTAACCAACAACCCCCCACAACGCAATAAGCCTAATTAAACTATTAACCCCTATATCCGCCATCAAACCCACACCGCAAGTAATAACTAAATTATTAACCCCTAAATCCGTCAACCCCAACATCGCAAACTACCTATCAAAAGTATTAACCCCTAATCCGCCATTAACCCACAACGCAAACTACCTATTAAAGTATTAACCCCTAAACCGCCAAAACCCACAACGCAAATAAATAAATTACTAAGCCCATTAGCCTAACACCCCTTAACCTAACACCCCCTAATCTAACTCCGCCTAAATGAACCCAAATTACCTAAATTACAAAATACTAAAGTTACTATTAAAATAAAAAAAACTAACACTACTTCAAAAATAAACTAAGTATAAATAAAAGAGACAGTCTATTCAAAATTAAAATTCTGGTGTAGCATATCCCTTTAAGATACAATTACAGAAAATAAAAAATTCTAAGATTACATAAAATAAAAAACAAAATTACCAAATTTAAAAAAAATATATGAAAACAAAGTCAGTACTCCCTTCCGTAAATGGCTGCTATGCACCCCTCTGTACCTAGGTTGAGCTGTGGAGAGTTCACTTAAATCACGCTAACACATTGCAACTTAGGTGTGTATATGGGACTCACTTTCCGCTGGTCTCTGATGCTCGGTCCTGGGGGAGATGTAATCTGGCTGCTTCCTGCAGCTGTCCGGCTCCGCGGCTCTCTCCCGTCCTCAAGCTACCCACCGTCTGCGGTCGTGTCCGTGTGCGTGCGTCTGCGCTCAGCCGGGCGTGTGACGTAGCGCCCCGGTCGCTGCTCGCTGCTCCTATGCTCGTCTGTGGTATTCCGATTGGGTGCAGGTAAGGTGTATTCTCACCGGAGCTCCTAGCTGGTTTAAGGCAAACTTGAGAATAGAAGAAAAGACGGAGTTCCGGTCCTTTTCAATTTTCATCAAACATCCAAATTTATTAGGATAAAACTTTGTACAACAACACTTCTGTTTACTGTCACAGAGGCTGCAGCAAGGGTTGGTGGTCACTACTGCTGACGCGTTTTGGCTTCTCCCGCTGTAGTCATAGCAGTGAGTGATCATCAACCTGTGTTTAAAAAGGAAGGGTGGCCTTCCTATTGGTCAAAACAAACACTCCCTATGTGCAGCATTTTCAATTGTATAAGCAGGTTATGCTCTATACTTGGTTACATGTATCACAAAAACATACAAATAGGTGATACAAAAACATATAATGCAAACTAAATGGAGGCATTAACATACCATGCAATGGAATTAAAGTTATAGCTATAATAAAAACTAAAAATCAAAATCAAAATAAAAGTGTTTGGCTCTTTATAAGACAATGTTGTTATTAACTTCTGTGTAATGGGTTAATCTGTTTTAACTGATTAATATCTGTCTAACAGAGATTTAGAGTTTAGACCTTGTGGTCCCTGATTTGTCTATGACACCAATTGTGCATTTAACACATATAAAGCTTTGCCAAAGTAACAATTGAATATAAATATAAAAATAGAAATAAAAAATGAAAGTAAATTGTCAATTGTCATTATGCCCGTGCACAAATTGTTAATGTTGTTTCTACATATCATTATATAGGTGGACTTTTGGAATTGTCAAACGGCAATATAGTTTACTGGGGAATTTGCTTATTTATTTATTTGTGGCAATTTATACTTTTTTTTTATTATTTCATTTGATGAAACTAAAGGGTATTTCATTTCCAAAAGTTAATTAAGTCAAACTCGCTATTCAGACCAGAGGGCCACCTAGTGGCCAACTTTAATATCCAGTATACCTCTTCCCTTGCCAACAACGATGCCCTGTCCCCTCCCCTGATTGGGGGTGAGACATGTTTGACTATCGTCCATTTGAGTGAACTTGGATTTTTATTGTGTGTTTGGCTGAAATGTGTGATTAGTGGTGTAGTTAGTGTACCCATTTTTATGTTATTGACATGCTCCCTGATTCTCGCTCTTATTTCTCTTGTGGTCATGCCTACATATTGTAGGTTGCACTCCGAGCATGTCAATACATAAATCACATAATTGGCTCTACAATTGTAGCACCTGTCATGCAAGAAATGTTCACCCGTTATGGTGCTAACAAATTCATTGCCTGGTGATAGATGCTTACAGGCAATGCAATCATGATAGTGGCATTTGAATACCCCCTTTGTGGTAATCCATGAACTGTCATTCCTGTTCTTTGTGTTACGAAGTAGTGTTGGAGCTACTTTGTTACCAGTGGTGGTACCCATTTTGAACGCAAAGCGACAACCTTTCCTTATTGTTTCAGCTAAACCCTCATCCGCCATAAGTAATGGGAAATCAGGGACCACAAGGTCTAAACTCTAGCTCTCTGTTAGACAGCTATTAATCAGTTAAAACAGATTAACCCATTACACAGAAGTTAATAACAACATTGTCTTATAAAGAGCCAAACACTTTTATTTTGATTTTGATTTTTAGTTTTTATTATAGCTATAACGTTTTTGGTTCTTTCAAATGAGCGTGTTTGGGCTATTGAAAAACAATTGCAACAAGCAAGATGTTAATTTGGGTTAAAACATATTTAGATTTGACCCATATGGTATTCCATAGTAAGACAACAGAAATGACTTGCAATTACAAGGTGTTTACTGTCCCTTTAAAAGTTTAATTTGAAATACCCAGGGGAACCAATTTTTATGCCCCTTTAAGATGTCTTTTACAGAGCACTATGGTTTAAGGATGGAAATACAGTTACCTTGAGGAGTACTTACCTTTTAAGCACCTGCTATTGCACATAAAAACCTATTGGCTAGATTACGAGTTTTGCGGTATGAGTGATAAAGCATCATTATGGCTCTTTTTCACTACCGCTGGTATTACGAGTTTTGCAGGTTTAGCTGCACCACACACTTTTTTGGCTGAAATGCAACGTAACTACCGCAGCTTTTAAAAAGTCCTTTTTCAATGGGACTTCCATAGCGCCGGTATTACAAGTCTGCCTGGGAGGCCAAAAAGTGAGCGGTACAGCAAATACCGTCAAGATCCATATCGTAAACTGAAAGTCAGTAGTTATGAGTTTTGCGCTACAAAGCTGTAGCATAAAACTCATAACTAAAGTGTTACAAAGTACACTAACACCCATAAACTACCTATTAACCCCTAAACCGAGGCCCTCCCGCATCGCAAATACTAAAATAAAATTATTAACCCCTAATCTGCCGCTCCGGACATCGCCGCCACTATAATAAACATATTAATCCCTAAACCGCCGCACTCCCGCATCACAAACACTAGTTAAATATTATTAACCCCTAATCTGCCTCCCCCGACCTCGCCGCCACCTACATTATACTTATTAACTATCAGCCAATCGAAATTCAAGGGACGCCATCTTGGATGACGTCACTTGAGGAACCTTCATTCGTGAAGAGCCATGAAAAGAAGACGATGCTCCACACCGGATGTCTTGAAGATGGAGCCGCTCAGCACCAGATGGATGAAGATAGAAGATGCCGTCTGGATGAAGACTTCTGCCCCTCTGGCGGACCACTTCTTGCCGCTTGGATGAAGACTTCTCTCGGCTTCGTTGAGGACTTCTTGCCACTTGGATGAAGACTTCTCCCGGCTTCGTTGAGGACTTCTTGCCGCTTCGCTGAGAACTTCTCCCGGCTTCGTTGAGGATGGATGTTGGGTCTTCAAAAACTGTAAGTGGATCTTCGGGGGTTAGTGTTAGGTTTTTTTAAGGGTTTATTGGGTGGGTTTTATTTTTAGCTTAGGGTTTGGGCGGAAAAAGAGCTAAATGCCCTTTTAAGGGCAATGCCCATACAAATGTCTTTTTCAGGGCAATGGGGAGCTTAGCTTTTTTAGTTAGGATTTTATTTGGGGGGTTTGGTTGTGTGGGTGGTGGGTTTTACTGTTGGGGGGGTGTTTGTATTTTCTTTTACAGGTAAAAGAGTTGATTTCTTTGGGGCAATTCCCCAGCAAAAGGCCCTTTTAAGGGCTATTGGCAGTTTAGTTTAGACTAGGGTTTTTTTTTTGGGGGGGGGGGGCTTTTTTATTTTTATAGGGCTATTAGTTTTGGTGTAATTAGTTTAAATATTTGATAATTTCTTTTTTATTTTGTGTAATTTAGTGTTTGTTTTTTTGTAATTTAGTTAATTGTATTTAATAAATGTAATTTATTTAATTGTAGTGTAAGGTTAGGTGTTAGTGTAACTCAGGTTAGGTTTTATTTTACAGGTAAATTTGTATTTATTTTAGCTAGGTAGTTAGTAAATAGTTAATAACTATTTACTAACTAATCTACCTAGTTAAAATAAATACAAAGTTGCCTGTGAAATAAAAATAAAACCTAAGCTAGATACACTGTAACTATTAGTTATATTGTAGCTATCTTAGGGTTTATTTTACAGGTAAGTATTTTGTTTTAAATAGGAATTATTTAGTTATTAATAGTAGGTTTTATTTAGATTTATTTTAATTACATTAAAGTTTGTGGGTGTTAGGGTTAGGGTTAAAGTTAGGGTTAGAAGTTAATAACTTTAGTATAATGGCAGCGACGTTAGGGGCAGAAGATTAGGGGTTAATAAATGTAGGTAGGTGGCGGCGATGTTAGGGGCGGCAGATTAGGGGTTAATAAGTGTAATGTAGGTGGCGGCGACATTGGGGGCGGCAGATTAGGGGTTAATAAGTATAATGTAGGTGGCGGCAACATTGGGGCGGCAGAGTAGGGGTTAATAACTGTAATGTAGGTGGCGGCGACATTGGGAGTGGCAGATTAGGGGTTAATAATTGTAATGTAGTTGTCGACGATGTCGGGGGCGGCAGATTAGGGGTGTTTAGACTCGTGGTTCATGTTAGGGTGTTAGGTGTAAACATAAATTTAGTTTCCCCATAGGAATCAATGGGGCTGCATTACGGAGATTTACGCTGCTTTATTGCAGGTGTTAGGCTTTTTTTCAGCTGGCTCTCCCCATTGATGTCTATGGGGAAATAGTGCACGAGCATGTAAAACCAGCTCACCGCAGCTCACTGCAGTGCTGGTATTGGAGTGTGGTATGGAGTTCAATTTTGCTTTATGCTGCAATATTGCCTGCTAACGCCGGGTTTTTGTAAACCTGTAATACCAGCGCTGTAGGGAGGTGAGCGGTGACAATAACTTGCAATAACCGAGCAGTTCTTATCGCAAAACTTGTAATCTAGCCGTATATTTGCTCTGTATTCGCTACAGCACACTCCCATCAAGTTTAGGGCTCATACTGGAATAATAGACAGGAGCTCAAATATTTTAGCCACATCCTAAAACCAATTATTTTTCCCAGTACTGTTTTACAGATTGAGGGGCATCAAGCACAGAGGATTGATGTATTAAGAATAAAATAAGGGCAAGGAATGCCTCAATAAGAACGAAGACATTCAGTGCTATTAAAGGGACATAAAGTTACAATAGGAAAATATATTGTTTCTCAATTGCATTCCTCAATGATTTTAAGTACAGTATTTTCCGTCTATGGTTTTTCATTAGCTCAATCATTATAAATGTCTCACCTGTGCTCAGGTAGGGAAATGCTTAAATCTGACCTGTTAGGGTTCTCTGAGGACTGAAACTAACAAACACTGCTCTAATTACATCATTTTCTTGATGCACTACTTATTGTCTATACCTGCAAAGAAGTAAAAGGATATGAAGCCCAAACATTTTATTTTGTGATTCAGACATAGAGTTTTTAAAAACTTTCCAATTTAATCTATTATCAAATTTGCTTTGTTCCCATGGTGTTTTTTGTTGAAGAGAATCCTAGGTAGGTGCCCGGAGCACTACACGTGCCATCTATCTAGTGCTCTTGCAGATGGATGATATTGTAAAACTGCTGCAATATAGTGCTCGAGACACAGGCATTCTCCTGAGCCTCCGTCTCTGCTTTTCAACAAACGATATCAATAGAAAGAATAAAATTTGATAATCGAAGTAAATTGGAAAATTATTTAAACTTGCATGCTCTATCTGAATTATGAAAGAAAAAATTTGGGTTTCATGTCCCTTTAAAATAAGTCAGCTCCAGGCTTGCAATGCATTAGTGGTCCACTGTGCCAATTATGGAAGTATATGCACATAGCTACCAATCACTTGCCATATTTGCACTGTAGCATTGCTGCTCTAGAGCAACTTCAACTTTGTGTTTAACCCCATTGTTTTCTGTAAATATGTGGGTAAAATAAAACCCTTTTTTATCTGCAAAAACACAAACTTTTACAAGGTTTCAGATGATGAGAAGCCACAAGATGTTTTTAGAGTTGGGCATCATATGAGTCTCTAATTCATCTTTCATTTTAAAGGGTCATTAATAAAGGGGAAAATTGTATGCACTAATTTGTTAGAGTATGCAACATTTGCACAATTCACTTGAAACTTTATGTGTTTAACCCCAACAGAAGGGTAAAACACATAGATAAAGGCAACTGAGACAATTGGCACCGCCAGTCGAACAACCCTTCCAATTCCTGGCTGTACTTGAGGCTCCTGATTGAGACTTTACCTATGTATTAAACCCCTTTGCTGGAGTTAAACACACAAGGGTTGATTGCAAGTCTTTGTTTATCTTGTATTATTCTACAGAAAGACACGATTAAAATCTATTGGGCATTTTTGTATATACGTTTTACTAAAGGATTGCGATCAACCCTATAGAGTTTCATGGTAAGTAATGAAAATTAGATTGTCATTTTTGCACTACAATCTCCCTTTAAAACGGTTATAAATATAAAGCAGAAGGGAAGTGCTCATTATATGTGGGGCACGATCCGATAAACAGCGTTTTTTGCGGCGCAAGCGAGGGAACCCGCGTCGCCCGCAGTTTCAGCCCGCAACTCGAGCTATCCAATATGCAGCGCCGTCAGTTGCTAAAGTGGCGCAAGTCTGACAAAGTAGCGATGTCCAGAAATCTGCGCAAGTACAAATTTCTGGCGTCGCCAGTGACTTGCGCCACGTTAGAAACTGCCAGCGCCTACAAAACCTGACTAAAGTCTAAATCACCCGCACTGTCTAACACGCCTCCCTAACATAGCCCGACACGTCTAACCCTCTATCCGCTATCCCCTCTCACTATCCTAACAATAAAAAAAGTTATTAACCCCTAAACCACGGCTCCCGTAGCCCGCCGCAACCTAATAAAGTTATTAACCCCTAAACCGCCGCTCCCGTACCGCGCCGCCAGCTATATTAAATCTATAACCCCCTAAAGTGAGCCCCTAACACCGCCGCCAGCTATATTAAATCTATAACCCCCTAAAGTGAGCCCCTAACACCGCCGCCATCTATTTTAAAATTATTAACCCCTAATTTAATCCCCCTACCCCGCCGCCATCTATATTAAAATGATTAACCCCTAATTTAATCTACCTACCCCGCCGCAAGCTATATTATCTATATTAACCCTAAGTATATTATAGTTAATATAGTTATTACATTATATATATTAACTATATTAACCCTAATTATATTAGGGTTAATATAGTTAATATAGTTACTATAGTATTTATATTAACTATATTAACTCTATCTAACCCTAACACCCCTAACTAAATTCTTATTAAATTAATCTAATTCATATTATAAACTAAAATATTCCTATTTAAATCTAAATACTTACCTATAAAATAAACCCTAAGATAGGCACAATATAATTAATAATTACATTGTAGCTATGTTAGGGTTTATATTTATTTTACAGGTAAATTATTAATTATTTTAACTAGGTATAATAGCTATTAAATAGTTATTAACTATTTAATATCTACCTAGTTAAAATAATTACCCAATTACCTGTAAAATAAATCCTAACCTAAGTTACAAATACACCTACACTATCAATAAATTAAATAAACTACAAATATCTATCTAAAAATACAATTAAATAAACGAAACTAAATTACAAAAAAAAGCCAAACACTAAATTACAAAAAAATAAAAAAAAGATTACAAGATTTTTAAGCTAATTACACCTATTCTAAGCCCCCTAATAAAATAATAAAGCCCCCCAAAATAAAAAAAATTCCCTGCCCTATTCTAAATTAAAAAAAGTTCAAAGCTCTTTACCTTACCAGCCCTTAAAAGGGCCATCCCGGCCGACGACTGAACGACGAATGAGGTACCTTTAAATGACGTCATCCATCCATTTTTTTGTAATTTAGTGTTTTTGTTTTTTTGTAATTTAGTTTAGTTTATTTAATTGTATTTTTAGATAGATATTTGTAGTTTATTTAATTTATTGATAGTGTAGGTGTATTTGTAACTTAGGTTAGGATTTATTTTACAGGTAATTGGGTAATTATTTTAACTAGGTAGATATTAAATAGTTAATAACTATTTAATAGCTATTATACCTAGTTAAAATAATTAACAATTTACCTGTAAAATAAATATAAACCCTAACATAGCTACAATGTAATTATTAATTATATTGTAGCTATCTTAGGGTTTATTTTATAGGTAAGTATTTAGATTTTAATTGGAATATTTTAGTTTATAATATGAATTAGATTAATTTAATAAGAATTTAGTTAGGGTTGTTAGGGTTAGATAGAGTTAATATAGTTAATATAAATACTATAGTAACTATATTAACTATATTAACCCTAATATAATTAGGGTTAATATAGTTAATATATATAATGTAATAACTATATTAACTATAATATACTTAGGGTTAATATAGTTAATATATATAATGTAATAACTATATTAACTATAATATACTTAGGGTTAATATAGTTAATATAGCTGGCGGCGGGGTAGGTAGATTAAATTAGGGGTTAATAATTTTTATATAGGTGGCGGCGGTGTAAGGGGTTAGATTAGGGGATAGATAAGGTAGATGGCAGCGGTGTAAGGTGTTCACATTAGGGGATAGATACGGTAGATGGCAGCGGTGTAAGGTGTTCACATTAGGGGATAGATACGGTAGATGGCAGCGGTTTTAGGGGTTCACATTAGGCGATAGATCAGGTAGGTGGCGGCGGTTTTAGGGGCTCACAGTAGGGGGTTAGTTTATGTAGATGGCGGCGGGGTCCGGGAGCGGCGGTTTAGGGGTTAAATACTTTATTAGGGATTGCGGCGGGGGATCGCGGTTGACAGGTAGATAGACATTGCGCATGCGTTAGGTGTTAGGTTTTATTTAGCAGATCGCGGGTGACAGATAGATAGACATTGCGCATACGTTAGGTGTTAGGTTTAATTTCTAGCTAGTTTAGGGAGTTACGGGGCTCCAATAGTCAGCGTAAGGCTTCTTACGGCTGCTTTTTGTGGCGAGGTGAAAATGGAGTAAGATTTCTCCATTTTCGCCACGTAAGTCCTTACGCTGCATATTGGATACCAAACTGCGCGGGTTTGGTATACCTGCCTATGGCCCAAAAAACTACGGGCGACGGCAGAAATATACGGGCGTAACTTCTAGGTTACGCCGTATATAGGATACCAAACCCGCGCAAATATTGGCGTCGCCGGCTTTTGCGGGCGACGATTTTTATCGGATCGACCCCTTGTTGCTTGTTGGCCTTTTATTTGTTACCAAGTTATAATGAATAAATAGTTCTCCCTGCTGTTTTCAGAGCTTCAAGAGATCTGAAGATACATTCTATTCTTGCATAACTTGGCTGTTTGCATTATCACAGCAGCAGTTAGCGAGGCTCAGGCGCCAGATATCCATTTGCACTAAAATATGCAATTTAGCCTCTAATTTAGCCTTTCATTTTTTTTTTTTAACTCTGATGAAATGTTACTTATACGCCACCAGTAAAGACTATTTTTAACATTAAAAGCAGCTTAAGGTTACTGCTTTTTTAATAGTTTCTTTAAGAAATAAAAATATTTATTTATGAATAAACACATTTTTAGACAATTAGCTCTTGCTTGTACACAAAAACTATTTGAGCTATGTTTAATTTTAAAGGGACATTAAACACTTATTTTATGCATCTCCCTCTAATTTGGGTGCCACAATTTTCAGTGCCACAACTGTGATCGCCCCACATTTGCCCACCACCACTTGCCCAAGTTCTCTACAGCTCTGACCCTACCCACTGAATTCCCCCAACCCCAACCATAAAATGTCTATGCATCACCCAACCTGCCACTGTCAGGACTGTGCCCACAAAACACCTGTGGGCCTCCAGCAAGTGCTCCCCTATAAGAAAATCCTGGAGATGCCACCGGCCATTTTAGAATCAAGGATTTACTGCACAGACCTGAAGTAAAAGCTAGATTTTTGCATAGCGGCAACCATAACTAGAGGGAGGCGGAAAATAGACTCAATACTATGCTTATAAAATGTATTTAGTGTTTAATGTCCCTTAACAATAAGTACTAAAATCTGATATTGCTTTGCAAATACTAAATCAGTAGATTTTATTTGCTTTGTTTTGTTTGTATCCTATGAACAAACTGTGCAACTCTGGGTTATGTAAATTATATATTTACCAAGATAAATGTGCGAATACCAGACTGAAAGAGAAAAATGACCACATTGTTTATTATTTTTGTGCGCAGAAATTGCATCCTTTACCAAACTCTTGCAGCAGTGACACAGATAGATGATTTTACTGGAAATCTATTATTGCCTACATCCTGATTCCAATCCTGTGTATTTACAGATACCAGTGTTCTCTAGTTTTATGGGCTCCTAAGATTAGGTCATTTTCTCACATATCAGTAGTGGAACGAGGACTTCTGACAGCTGTTCAATAGCATTTTATACCTGGTACATTAAGTTAGATGCTTTGCAAATTGGTCAAGTCATGTTTATTCAGCAAACAGGTGAGAACCAATTCTCCTACAATACCTACAGACTACAGGAAATGACCTCCTACCAAATTAACCATGAGAACAAATGACGCTGCCAAACCATTTCTTGTTCTCTTTCATGGAAAAAGAAGTTAAAAAAACTGTAAAAGACAAAATATTAATCTATTAAAGGGACATTTAATTAAAAAAAAAATTATATGATTTTTTTTTTCATTACATTTAACAGAGTGTATTTTTTAATTAAAGAAAATTAATAATATCCTTAATAGAACATGTTTTGTTTTCATATTTGTGATAGCATGGCTCTGTCCACCAATAGAACTTTGTGTTTTGTTTTTTTTTTTGTTTTTTTTTTAGAAATTAGTCATTAACAAACATATATGTTATTTTAGTTGTAATAGCTTTAACTTGGTCTTTTTCATGCAAAATTTTTTTTAACTCCCATCTTTTTATTTGCATGATAGAACATGACTTAGTTTAATGCCCCTTTAATAGAGCATAAATATGTATATACAATTATATTTAACTTTTATATAATCAGCTTTAAAGGAACCTACAAGTACAAAAAGAAGACGATCTATTGTATAAGAGCATCATAGTTGCTTGAATAGAACTCTTGTGGTTTATCTACAAAAGCCCAAGACATTAATGGTGGTTTTCTGTTAAAAAACATTAGATACAAATGTTTGTGATCAACCCTTATGTGTTTAACCCCTGTAAAGGGGATTGTTGAAAAGCTTGCCTTGATAGGCTTCAAAACCAGCAATGCAATGCTGGGAGCTAGTTGAACACAGTTTGTGAGCCAATGACAAAGCGCATATGTGTGGAGCAACCAATCATTAGCTAGCTCACAGAAGAGTATTTCTGCTCTTGAACCTATCTAGGTATGATTTTAAAAAAAATTAATACTAAGAGAACAAAGTAACTTTGATAAAATAAGTGCTTTTGAAAGGTCTTTTAAAAATGATGCTCTATGTGACCCCTGAAAGTTTATTTTTTACTTTCATGTCACTTTAAGGGTAATTAACAGCAAAAATCTGATTTTAGATTTAATCCACAAGTACAAATGATCGTACTTCCTCGTGCAGTTAACTACGTTAACATGTTATAAGCATTATGTACCCAACAAGTTCCTTTAGCATAATCTCTTGTTTTGATTACTTTTTTGATTTGTTCTGTGGAAGCATTTGATAAGATCTAAATAGCTTCACTTGTCCAGTGCTTGTCATCTGACATTTTGCATTAACATAGGGAGACTAAATACACATAGAGAGAAGCACACTCACAGGAACGAACAACTTGCTCAATACTATTGTTAGCCTGTTCTATGGTGATTTACCACCTGGGTACAGCTTCTTTTAGCCCAGTAATGCTTTTCACAGAGAAGAACTGTTGCATTAACAGCCCAAAGGTACTGGCTCTCTCCATGGTCAAATATCATTTATAGCCATTGGGAACATTCTTTTAAAATCCAGCCCCTAAAGATCTTTGTCAAGAACAGTACAAATACATTTGACGACAGGACAAAAGCAGGTTTGTATAATTAATTGATAGGCGCAGCACTATTATTTGGTTTTGTGGGTGCAAATGGATAAATACTCAGCAAGATGGGGTAAACAGGCTTTGATCACCTCTGATAGCCTGCAAGGAATGCCTCACAAACAAAATTAAAAAATGGAGGAAGCAGGTTTAGTGATTGCATGAAAATATTTAGTTTTATACCAGATAGGCTACAGGGACATTGCAGTGGAACAATTGCATGCTGTATTTCGATAGAGCATGTCATTTCTGCACTGCTCACTGTGCAAATGGGTTAAACACATAGGTAAAATTTCACTCTGGAGCCCTTTGCAGTGAATAGTGCAAAAATGGCTTGCTTTAATAAATTAGAGCATGTAATTTGCCCACTACAATTTCCCTTTAAAATCTGGGTCAACCACTTGAGCTGAATTTTTTCCCCCAAAAAACATTTCACCTCCCTTCCATGTGTGGATTATATTCTGGCAGTTATTTACACTAAACATGCATGTTTTAATGTCATAATCCATTTTTTCATACAGATGATGTTACACTGTGTAACTATGCAAACTTAGATCATATCACTTGGTGAAGAAAGTACAATTTAAAAAAAAAACACATTTTAGTCTGAATAAGCAAGGAGGAACAAACTCTATCTACAGTTATAAGTTTAGGGATTATTTTTAATAGTATCATCATTTTTACCATAAACCAGTCTCATTATGTGCTATACTCATGTACCCGTTACAGCGATATGGAATCTAATTACAAATAAATAAACATAATGATAAAACTAATAAAGAGAACCGATTAACAGCAGCAAGTGACTCAGAAATGAATTGCATACCAACAGAGAGACTGAGTGACAAATAATAGTCATATTGAAAGCAAGAAGCTTGAACATTTTCAACAGACAGTGATAATAGTGTTGAGAATAATAGTTTCAGAAGACATAGTACACTGCATCGTCTCCTCTTGTTGCCTGTGTATTGGTCATTTCATCTCCTTAGTGATTGTACACTCTGGACTAGCTTGGTAGATAGACTGAAGAGGCTTTGGGCAATTTTCTTGTGAAACCTCTAATCACACAAAATGAAAATGCTTGTGATTACATAGAACACCGTTTTTGAAACACTGGGTCAGACGCCAACAACAACAATAAGATGAGAGCTTTGAAGAAGCTGGGTTGAACATGAGTTTACTTAGGCTCAGTAGGTCTCCCTAAAGAAAGGGAAAAAGGTTAAGAAATGAATAATCACATGGATAAGTATAGCAGAAAGAGATGAAAAGGTAGGGTCAAATGTGCAGCATGTAAGGTGAGTACAGACATGCTGGCACTCAATCTATGATGTGCATAATCATTGTATTCAAGCTCAGATATATCATTCTTTACAGTTACTTATTTTTCTCAGCCACTCAAATCCATTAGAAGAGCTTCCATTAAAATAAGTAAAACGAATTGAATTTTGTTTTAAAAAAAAAAAACTTAGAAAAATCTGAGATCAGACTGTTTAAAGGACCAGTAAATACAGTAGATTTGCACGATTTATCATGGCCCGAATTGGTCCTAATGTAACTGTTTCTGTGCGAAAACTGCGCCGGAAACAGGAGTTAAGAAGCAGCGATCTTAACACTGCTGCTTTAACTCATAAGCCTCCTCTGAGGCTGCGGTCTGCAAACCGCCCGATCTTGTACAATCAGGTTGATTGACACCCCCTGCTAGTGGCCACGAATCTGCAGGGGGCGGCATTGCTCACGCAGTTCACCAGATCATGTCCGCCAGACATTGATAAATTGGCCCCTTAGTCTGAACTTCAAGTGAGTAGATGTTTTTCTGACAAATATATTAGTTATGCCTATTTCCACTCCTCCTGTATCATGTGACAGCCATCAGCCAATCACAAATGCATAGTAGCTGATGACGCGTAAATATAAAATACTGTGCACATTTTGTTAATGGAAGTAAGTTGGAAAGTTGTTTAAAATGTCATGCTCTATCTGAATCATGAAAGTTTCATTTTGACTTGAGTGTCCTTTTTTTTGCTTCTCATTTACAGAAGCAAAAAGATCCATAGCCAAAGGGAAAATAAAACATGGCAGCTAATTGATTCAGTAATGATACTTATCTTATTATGTGCTTTAATACATATTTTTTTGTTGGCACAGTACATAGACATTTTGCAACCCTCAGCAATTCTTGTAACTTATTTCAACAGAGGCGAAAAACAGGATATAACCCAATTAGTTACTGGATATAAGATAACGTAACAAACAATATCATTAATTGTGTGAGTCTGTAATAAACCAGCCAAGAAGAATTATTCAATCAACGTTTAATAGGAAGGTTAACAATACAATTACAGAGAATAAAACAAATAAACTAAACTTGCAATCCTTTAATGTCTATACATTATCCGTGAGCAGCTGTTGGTGTAGTAGCATGTGCTACACCCAATGTACATTTGAGCTGAGTCAAACACCCCAGGGAGCCATTACTGCCCATGTATCAAGCTTATGTGTTGCCAGTCCTTCTCCTTACAAGCACCCCCTCACAAAAGAACATACCTTAGGGCTCCATGTCTGCCCTTCCTCATAAGTAATACCCAGAATTTGCCCCACCTTGTGTCTAAGTTCACTACTGTTGTCACAATTTCGATTTTTCTTGGTTTTTCACATAGAGGTTATTAATAGTTTAATATGATAGTTATACAATCTTAAGATGTTTTTTGTCTTAAGTAAACAGAAAAGTGGAGTAGAGATAGGAGTACCCAGTTTATAACATAATGCATCTCACTTGTCTAATCACTTATGCAGCAGTATTCTTTACAATGGTACATAAAATATGTAATATTCTGTAATTAATATGACTATGAAACTATATTTTTGTATATTAAAGGGACATTAAACCCATTTTTTTTCTATTAATATTCAGATAGAAAATACAATTTTAAATAACATTCAAATGTACTTCTATTATTTAATTTGTTTCATTCTTTAGATATCCTTTGTTGAAGAAATAGCAATGCACATGGGTTAGCCAATCACACGAGACATCTATGTGCAGCCACCAATCAGCAGCTTCTGAGCCTATCTAGATATGCTTTTCAGCAAAGAATAACTAGAGAAGGAAGCAAATTAGATAATAGAAGTAAATTAGAAAGTTGTTTAAAATTGCATGCTATTTCTAAATCGTGAAACAAAAAATGTGGGTTTCATGTCCCTTTAAGATGTGATATAAAGCATTGATGGCCAACCTTCTAACACATCAGAGCTGTAAATTAATCATTTTAAAGACTGCATGAGAATTTATGGTTATTAAACACACAGATATTTCCTGAAATGTCCAGAGGTATAGAATCATATGTAGGTAAGATTGCAGGATACACTCTGTATGCTGTTTTACCTTCGTAAGAGCTCTTTTGAGTTGTGGATACCTTATTTGACCCTTTTCCATAAATCCTCGAAGCACACATTTTTAGTTCCACTATTCCCCAGGGGCTATAAAAACTAATGCAGAGGGCCCCATGTGACCATCTATGATGTAAAGGATAAACTGATATACTCAATCAAGATCAATAAAAAAAGAAAATACTGGACACAACTAAAGAGGTGATGAACGAAGAGGAGCCACATGTGTTCCATGGGGGCAGGCATAGATTTGTTGGGGAGTCCCTGCAGCATGGCCAGACAGTCCCTGGTTTCGCTTACAGAAACCAGGACTTTTGTAAGGGTAAGGTCAACAAGTCAGAGCTCCCAACTGTCCCTTATCTTGTGCGATTGTCTTGGTCTGTTTATCTAAGGCTTTAGTGCTGATATGGGCATATAACTGACAGACTAAAATGGTTCAAATCTGAGGACTAATCATGATCCCACCTAGCTCTTTCTCGAGACCACTCACTAGTGAGTATTTTTGTGGAGGGCAGTTAACAACCCAATAGGCAACACATACACTAGACTTTCACCTTTATTTTGGATTGTATAGTTGTCATTACCTGGCCAGCAGGCTAGTGCAGTGAGGTTTTGCATGTTATTATACAGTTCAAGTCAGACATATACAGGATCTACTCCAATTTTCCGCCTGCTACACCAGTATCTGCTGCATTAAAGTACAAGGAAATGTATCCCTGATGCAGACCCATACAGTACTTACTAGGAAGGAGTGGAGGGCTACACTGATTTTCAATGGATAACCCTGATTCAAAGAATATTTCTTGCCCAGAAAGCTCTTATGAAGTTGAAGCTTTTTGCACTCTGCATTATTTATTTAATAAAAAAATGTTCTGCTCTGAAGCTAAGTAATGACTTACTTAATGGAATGGTAAGGAGATACTTATTTACAGAACGGTCAATATAAAATGAATATGATTGAAATTGATGGAGACAATTATTACTAAAGAGTCGATTAATAAGTAAAACATTTTCCATAATAAAAGAACAAATGAGCAAGTATGATTTAAAATCAATTGCAATAGCACATTCTATGAACTATAACCAATCACCAGATGAGGTTTTAACTAAAATATATTAGTTGTGTTATTTGTGAGAAAACAAGAATTATAAATAAGGGTGTATGAGGCAGGTGGTTTATCAGGTCTGTACCCTCGTTAACCAATCAGAAGAATGGATAGGCTTTTGATAGTGAGATGCTGCCTATCTGCAATCCACTGTTATTTCAAGAATCTATTCAAAATACATTTTAACAAGGAGAACATTTGGAACTGCATACCAAATCTATCTTTAAATATATTTTTATAAGGGTGTATAACAGGAACAAGAATGAAAAAAAATTGGTATGCTGTTAATAGAAATACCAAGAATACTAGGCTTAAATATTTACTCAATAAAGATAAATAAATAATTTCTGAAGTAAAATATTGCAAGTAAAACAATGTAAATGCATACAAAAAGATGTGCTTTATCCAAAAACAATTAAACAAAAATTACAACCAGTTAAAAATACAAAATATTTGTTAGAAGAAACTATCGGCCAGATTACGAGTTTTGCGTTATGAGTGGCTTGGTAATAACTTGCAAGTTATTTTCACCGCTCACCTTTAATAGCACTGCTATTAGAGGTTTTTCAAAAACCTGCGTTTGCGGACAATATGGCAGCGTTGAGCTCCATACTGCACACAAATACCAGTGCTGCTTTGAGCTGGTTTTACGTGCTCATGCACAAGGCCGGATTGGGAATTAAAAGCAGCCCTGGAAAATTTGGGGGCCAGCCCTATTTTCCATTGACTCAGTATAATGCGCCCTCCCCATTTTTCTCAAAGGAGATTACTGGGATACTCCTTCCCCCAATATTTATTTTTAGAATTATATTATATTATTTGGTATTAAAAAAAGTGCCAGATTATTATTTTATAGGCAACCTACAACCCAATTACATCCATTAATCACCCCTTTAAATTATTGCTTTCCAGCCCCAGCTGCCGCAGCCCACCGGGAAATCTCCTGGTATCCTGGTAGGCCAATCCGGCCTTGCTCATGCACAATTTGCCGCCACCTACATTACACTTATTAACCCCTAATCTGCCTCCCCTGACATCGCCGCCACCTACATTACACTTATTAACCCCTAATCTGTTGCCCCTGACATCGCCGCCACCTACCTACACTTATTAACCCCTAATCTGCCGCCCCCAACATCGCTGCCACCTTCATTACAGTTATTAACCCCTAATCTGCAGCCCCCGACATCGCTGACACCTACCTACACTTGTTAACCCCTAATCTGCCGCTCCCGACATCGCCACCACCTACATTACACTTATTAACCCCTAATCTGCTGCCCCCAACATCGCCGCCACCTACATTACAGTTATTAACCCCTAATCTGCCACCCCCGACATCGCCGCCACCTACCTACACTTATTAACCCCTAATCTGCCGCCCCCAACGTCGCCGCCACCACTAAACTAAAGTTATTAACCCCTAAACCTCTGGCCTCCCACATCACTAACACTAAATAAATATATTAACCCCTAAACCTAACCCTAAGTCTAACCCTAACACCCCTAACTTTAATATAATTAAAATAAATCTAAATACAAATTACTAATATTACCTAAATAATACCTATTTATGACTAAATACTTACCTATAAAAGAAAACCTAAGATAGCTACAATATAACTAATAATTACATTAGTAATTACATAGTTATTAACTATTTACTAGCTACCTAGTTAAAATGAATACAAAGTTACCTGTAAAACCTAACCTGTCTTACACTAAAACCCTAACATTACACTAAAATTAAATAAATTAAATTAACAAAATTACACAAAATAAAAAAGAAATGATCAAATATTTAAACTAATTACACCTAATCTAATAACCCTATCAAAATAAAAAAGCCCCCCCAAAATAAAAAAAAACCCTAGCCTACACTAAACTGCCAGTGGCCTTAAAAGGGCCTTTTGTGGGGCATTGCCCCAAATAAATCAGCTCTTTTACCTGTAAAAAAAAATACAAACAACCCCGCAACAGTAAAACCGACCACCCATACAACCACCCCCCAAAAAAAAAACTACCTAAAAAACCTAAGCTCCCCATTGCCCTGAAAGGGGCATTTGGATGGGCATTGCCCTTAAAAGGGCATTTAGCTCTTTTACGTTGCCCAAAGCCCCTAATCTAAAATAAATCCTTAAAAAAACCTAACACTAACCCCCGAAGATCCACTTACAGTTTTTGAAGACCAGACATCCATCCTCATCCAGCCGGGAGAAGTCTTTATCCAAGCGGCAAGAAGTCCTCAACGAATCTGGGTGAAGTCTTCATCCAAGCAGCAAGAAGTCGTCCTCCAGGCGGGCAGAAGTCTTCATCCAGAAGGCATCTTCTATCTTCATCCTTCCGACGCGGTAAGGTAATAATATAACAAGTGTTTACGATGCAGAAGTGCTGCGGTTTAGGGGTTAATATGTTTATTATAGTGGCGGCAATGTCCAGAGTGGCAGATTAGGGGTTAATAATTTTATTTTAGTGTTTGCGATGCGGAAGGGCCTCGGTTTAGGGGTTAATAGGAAGTTTATGGGTGTTAGTGTACTTTGTAACACTTTAGTTATGAGTTTTATGTTACAGCTTTGTAGCATAAAACCCATAACTACTGACTTTCAGTTTACGGTACAGATCTTGTAGTTATAGGCTGTACCGGTCACTTTTTGGCCGGATAGGCAAACTCGTAATACCAGCGCTGTGGAAGTCCCATTGAAAAAGGACTTTTCAAAAAGTGCGGTAGTTACGTTGCGTGATGGACAAAAAAGTGTTCGGTACAGCTATACCTACAAGACTCGTAATAGCAGCGGTAGTGAAAAAGCAGCGTTATGAGGCTTTTTCACTCATAACGCAAAACTCGTAATCTAGCCGAGAATTAGATATTTGGGTAATAACATCATGATAATATCTTTTGAGAGATGACATCTGTCTAATCTCTTTTTTTATGTATTTTGAAATATTATTTATCATTTATTGAAAGATTTATGAGGAAGATGTACATAGGCTTTTCTGTTGAACTGTTTATGTTTGTTGGGTATTTTGCTTTGTGAAACAAGATTGTAAAACTATAGAGTTACTATAGGGCACTGCAGAAGATATTAGAAAGATATTCTGTGTCCTATGATAGTTTCTGAGGATGTGCTAAAGCAAATAAGCATCTAGCTAGTTTCTTTTTTAAAGCTTTATAGACTGTGGATTAATATCAGCCAGTGAACAGCAATACAACATTATTAGTTGTGCACAAACACTCATTTCCTGATATTGTAAGTTTAAAATTAATCAGCTTTCATTTTAACTTTTTTGAAAAAAATGTTTTATATTATTTGCTGCTTTTTCATGTTCATAAAAAAACATCTTGTAGTTTCTTTTCATGATGACAGGTAATGTTTAATGACCATTTCTACCATTTTACAAAGTATTAAATGACAGAGTAACATTTCACATATGACCTGCAATACAAACAGCTCCTGCATAAAGACCTAGTCACATTGCTATGCTTTGCCCCCAATATTATTTACCAGTTAATGTTTGCATTTCATGCACTAACACATGATATTTATTCACTCCTTATTAAAAAGCAAGTTACTTATCTTCCTGTTACAGATTGCTTTACATAAACTTGACGCCTAACATTCTTGACATATATTTATTTTAAATCAGGAGTATATTTAACCATGCTTAGGTCAACAAAGCCTGAATCTAGGGTAGCAGGTTGTAGAAATGTGCTGTGTGGCCATGGTGTGCTATTGTGTGCCAATGGGGTGCCTGTCTGTAATTTAGCATAGCTTGCCCAGTATTACCCTTTTTAGCCAGTTACATCCACTGACTAGTCCTTGACTACAGAGGCTGGCATACAGCAGTATACTAACCTGTGTGCTTCAGGAGGGAAACAAGGCAGACAAGGACAATATATAAATTGATATTAAAGAGTAGCTGCCGATTAATTTAAAGGGATGTTAAGAAGTATGAGATTGTAATATAAAATGTTTAAGTATGTGTAAATTGCAATACACTTTTATTTTTTATTTGGTTCCCTTTTCCTGTAATTTAACTCTGAAGATTGTAGTTTTCTAAATTCCACTGAGTAATATTTGGTGTTTTCCCTGCTAAATTGGACTAATAGGGACAAATATAAAACAGGCAATCAAAGAGACTGTCCAAAGACTGCACGGAACATAGGATAATGTGTTCAAACATGGTGATGCCCATTACTTTATAAGAACTTTATAGAAACTAAACCCTTACACCTATATTTTCAATATTTAAACAACTAATATAAATGTAAAAATGTTTCTACATATTATTCTGAGGCGAAACTTTGCATTTAATATATTATTTTGTCTAGCATGTATTCACTGTTTAAAATTCCTTTAAATGGATATGAAACCCCAATGTTTTAACACTTCGGTAAGCCAATGACAAGAGGTATATATGTGCAGCTACCAATCGGCAGCTAGCTCCCAGCTCCTGAGCCTACCTACGTATGTTTTTCTACAAAGGATACCATGAGAAACAAAGTAAATTAGATAAAATAAGTACATTGGAAAGTTTTTTTTTTTTTTTTAAATGTTGTGTTCTATCTTAATCATGAAAGAAAATGTTTGGGTTTCATATCCCTTTAATGTCCTTTTAACCTTTGCTTAAAGGGACATGAAACTCAAACATTTTCTTTTTGAGAATGCTATAATGAATTTGCATTCAATTTAGTTACCCTTGTATTAGGCACTTGATTGAGATTACAATTTTACCATCAGTATATACTTACTTTTATTTATTTTGGCACAGTAGATTCATATATTTAATGTTTGCACTAATGATTGCCTCAGTTGATGCAGAGATCAATTTTAATTTTTTTTGTTTTAATATAAATATATATAATGAACCCTTCTGCTATACTTGAAGGGATAGTATGACCTTGCAATTACAGCAATTTTTATGCAGTCTTCCAATAGTTTAACATGTCAACAGAGTCTGATCTATATTAGAACAGATGGCTGCAATTGTTTTTCAATGGTCAAATTTCAGCCAACGCTATCCTTATTTAGAGGAGACAATCCAGATTGCATCTGTAGAGGTCAGGGCTTGCCACTGCCCATGAGCCCAAATCTACATTGGTTGGCTTCAGCAGAAAAGATAATATAATCAAATGCAAATTTCAAGACTGGATAATCCAGAATTTTCAGATGTAAATAACAGAAATAGGGGGCAAAATAAATAATTAAAATGTAATGCAAAGTTGTTCTACTATGCATAAACTTTTTATATAAAATGTTATAGTGGGGGAAAAAAGTATTTAGTCAGCCACCAATTGTGCAAGTTCTCCCACTTAAGAAGATGAGAGAGGCCTGTAATTTTCATCATAGGTATACCTCAACTATCGGAGACAAAATGTGGAAACAAATCCAGACAATCACATTGTCTGATTTGGAAAGAATTTATTTGCAAATTATGGTGGAAAATAAGTATTTGGTCAATATCAAAAGTTCATCTCAATACTTTGTTATATATCCTTTGTTGGCAATGACAGAGGTCAAACATTTTCTGTAAGTCTTCACAAGGTTGTCACACACTGTTGCTGGTATGTTGGCCCATTCCTGCATGCAGATCTCCTATAGAGCAGTGATGTTTTGGGGCTGTCGCTGGGCAACACAGACTTTCAACTCCCTCCAAAGGTTTTCTATGGGGTTGAGATCTGGAGACTGGCTAGGCCACTCCAGGACCTTGAAATGCTTCTTACGAAGCCACCCCTTCGCTGCCCGGGCAGTGTGTTTGGGATAATTGTCATGCTGAAAGACCCAGCCACGTTTCATCTTCAATGCCCTTGCTGATGGAAGGAGGTTTGCATTCAAAATCTCACGATACATGGCCCCATTTATTCTTTCATGTACTTGGATCAGTCGTCCTGTTCCCTTTGCAGAGAAAATGCCCCAAAGTATGATGTTGCCACCCCCATGCTTTACAGTAGGTATGGTGTTCTCTCTCCTCCAAACACGACAAGTTGTGTTTCTACCAAACAGTTCTACTTTGGTTTCATCTGACCATATGACATTTTCCCAATCCGCTTCTGGATCATCCAAATGCTCTCTAGCATACTTCAGACGGGCCCGGACGTGTACTGGCTTAAGCAGGGGGACATTTCTGGCACTGCAGGATCTGAGTCCCTGGCATAATGTGTTACTGATGGTAGCCTTTGTTACGTTGGTCCCAGCTCTCTGCAGGTCATTTACTAGGTCCCCCCATGTGGTTCTGGGATGTTTGCTCACCGTTCTTGTAATCATTTTGACCCCACAGGGTGAGATCTTGCGTGGAGCCCCAGATTGAGGAAGATTATCAATGGTCTTGTATGTCTTCCATTTTCTAATTATTGCTCCCAGTTGATTTCTTCACACCAAGCTGCTTGCCTATTTCAGATTCAGTCTTCCCAACCTGGTGCAGGTCTACAATTTTGTTTCTGGTGTCCTTCAACAGCTCTTTGGTCTTCACCATAGTGGAATTTGGAGTGTGACTGTTGGAGGTTGTGGACAGGTGTCTTTTAACAAGTTCAAACAGGTGCCATTAATACAGGTAATGAGTGGAGGGCAGAGGAGCCTCTTAAAGAAGAAGATACAGGTCTGTGAGAGCCAGAAATCTTGCTTGTTTGTAGGTGACCAAATACTTATTTTCCACCATAATTTGCAAATAAATTCTTTCCAAATCAGACAATGTGATTGTCTGGATTTGTTTCCACATTTTGTCTCTCATAGTTGAGGTATACCTATGATGAAAATTACAGGCCTCTTCTTAAGTGGGAGAACTTGCACAATTGGTGGCTGACTAAATACTTTTTTGCCCCACTGTATATATATATATATATATATATATATATATACACACACACGTTATACTTTTGATATGAAACCTATCTTTTTAAGATAAAAATAAGTAAATAAATAGTTTTAAAAAATATAAATACAAACTAGCAGTTAATTTAAGGTAATCCGTTTAAACCCTGAGCGTTTGATGTAAATTTCTGCTGTCGTTCTTTAGATTGATAGGGGTCTATTTTATGTGTTTTCCTTCATGTGGCAGTATGCAAAAAGTTTGGACAGATCTTCAATAGGGATGGGTCAATGTTTTGCAAAATTTGCAAAATGAAATTAATTTTAACACATTCGTTTGTTCGTTCCTTTCGGATTTCAAATGTTTGTACAACATTCTAACATTTGTTTAATGTAATAGTATTTCTAATGCTTTCTTTAAATTTAATATTCAATTTGAATTTTTCTAATAATTCGATTCGAATTATGCAATATTCAAATTAGAAAAATTCAAATTGATATATTTGTAATAGTATTTCTAATGCTTTCTTTAAATGTAATATTATGCAATATTCGAAAATGAAACATTTGATGTATCTGTCATGTATCAATTTACTTAATTCCCTACCACATGAACTATTGAATTTCTGAATAGTATTTGTTAAATCGAATGTCACATTCGAAATTTTGAATGTGAACATTCTATCTAATTATGAACATTCGAAATCAAAAGTGACATTTAAAAACTGTAAATAACATTTGATTATAGAATTTTTAAGAATATTCGATCTTATCAACATTCGATTATGTAAATCAAATTTCTAGAATAACATTCGTTCTAACATCCGAATTCAAAGATATACTCATTCGCCCATTCCTAATCTTCAACACAAATAACTGAATGATTCTGCTTGGAATCTGGTAAGAAGATGTAACTGTTGCCTTTTAATGTAAGTGGATCCTTTCAGTATTTCTAGACACCTTGAAATATGAAATAGATATTTATTTTGATGCATGTACTGTGGTCATTTTATAGTTAAATCTCTATAGGCGTTGTGAAATAGCATTTGTGTTCATGGTTAATTAATAATTTTTGTAGTTAAAAACTGCTGTAAGTTTATTTTATGTGGTTTAGAGACAATTGTATGCTTTGCAATGCATTTACAGGGAGATTTTATAATAATTTGTTTATTTTAAGAAATCTAGTTTCTCTTTTAAATACTTTGAAGTCTGACACACATTTCAGAACCAAACTTTTATTATTATTATCAGTTATTTGTAGAGCACCAAGAGGTTCTGCAGCGCTAAAGACATGGGACTAACATGCAAGGTGACAGTTATGAGAGACAAAGGGATAGAGGGTCCTGCCAAGAGTTTCACTGTTGTAAATCATATCTCATGAAGGTGATCTACAAATTAGCTAGGCTCGTAGGCTTACATGCTAAGGGGATTCAAGGGGATAACTAAAGGAGGAGAGGAACTAAGATATAGCGATGTTAGTTTATATTATATGCATCTCTAAACAGTAAAGTATTTAACCCCTTAAGGATCAAGGACTTACAGGGTACATCCTACAAACACTGTCACTTAATGACCAAGGATGTACCTTGTACATCCTCAAGGTTTTCAAGTGCTGGAAGCGATCGTGATTGATTCCAACCGCTTTCATGTTATTGCAGTAATGCCTCAATATTGAGGCAGCCTGCAATAACATTTTTTAGGCATCCAATGCAGAGACTGCTACTCTGTGGCCCTCTCTGCATTGGCCAGCGATGGGGCAGATCATTGGTGGATGGGAGTAATAGTAGAGAGGCGGGTGGGCGGCCCATCGTTGGTGCATATCCAGATCATGTCCCCTCTATGGTTATTAAAACACGCGAGGAGGCGGGGGGAGCATGCACGCGCATGTGTCCGCACATGCTACATTCAGTAACATAACGAGTCAAAGAAGGGAGAGGGAGGGGGGAAATTTTTTTGGGACAGCTGCCAGTACCTAAGATGGTGGCCAATAGGTTGAGGGGGGAGGCTTAGAGAGCTGTTTGGTGGAGATCAGGGAGATTGGGGAGTAATGGGGGATCCTACACTAAAGATAAGATATAAAAAAAAATCTTCAAAAAATAAAACATCTTTATTTTTATACTGGCTTTCTGCCAATACTTAAGATGGCGGTGACAATTGTGAGGTAGGGGAGGGAAGAAAGCTGTTTGGGGGGGGGTCAGGGAGGAATCAGGGGGTGCGATGTTTCAGGTGGCTGATCTCTACACTAAAGCTAAAATTAACCCTACAAGCTACCTAATTAACCCCTTAACTGCTGGGCATAATACAAGTGTGGTGCGCAGCTGCATTTAGCGGCCTTCTAATTACCAAATAGCAATACCAAAGCCATATATGTCTGCTATTTCTGAACAAAGGGGATCCCAGAGAAGCATTTACAATGATTTGTGCTATAATTGCACAAGCTGTTTGTAAATAATTTCAGTGAGAAAGCTAAAGTTTGTGAAAAAGTTATAGAAAAAGTAAATGATTTTTTTTATTTGATCGCATTTGGCGGTGAAATGGTGGCATGAAATATACCAAAATGGGCCTAGATCAATATTTTGGGTTCTCTACTATGCTACACTAAAGCTAAAATTAACCCTACAAGCTCTCTACAAGCTACCTAATTAACCCCTTCACTGCTGGCCATAAATAAAAGTGTGGTGCGTAGTGGCATTTAGCGGCCTTCTAATTACCAAAAAGTATTGCCAAAGCCATGTATGTCTGCTATTTCTGAATGAAGGGAATCCCAGAGAAGCATTTACAACCATTTGTGCTATAATTGCACAAGCTGTTTGTAAATAATTTCAGTGAGAAAGCTAAAGTTTGTGAAAAAGTTAGTTAAAAAGTGAAAAAAAATTTTTATTTGATCGCATTTGGCGGTGAAATGGTGGCATGAAATATACCAAAATGGGCCTAGATCTATACTTTGGGTAGTCTACTAAAAAAAAAATATATATGCATGTGAAGGGTTATTCAGGGATTCCTGACAGATATTAGTCTTACTATGTATCTATCACTAATTTTGAAAAAAAAAAATGGTTTGGAAATGCTACTTGTACTTATTGCCCTATAACCTGCAAAAAAAGCAAAGAACATATAAACATTGGGTATTTCTAAACTCAAAACCAAATTTAGAAACTATTTAGCATGGGTGTTTTTTGGCGGTTGTAACAGATTTTGGGGGTCAAAGTTAGAAAAAGTGTGTTTTTTCCATTTTTTCATCATATTTTTTTTATAGTAAATTATATTATATGCTAAAAATAATGTTATCTTTAGAAAGTCCATTTAATGGCGAGAAAAATGGTATATAATATGTGTGGGTACAGTAAATGAGTAAGAGGAAAATTACAGCTGAACACAAACACCGTAGAAATGTAAAAATAGCACTTGTCCTTAAGGATAAGAACATTGAAAAAATTGTCTGGTCACTAAGGGGTTATGGAGCTCTTAAAAGTTTGAAAATTAGGGGAGAGTTGTGTAGAGCGAGGCAGAGAGTTAGACAAAATAGGGGCCGGTCTGGCGAAGTCTTGTAGACGGGAATGTAAGGAGCTAACAAGATAGGAGGAGAGAAGGAGGTCATGAGCAGAGCGAAGGGAACAGGATGGCGAGTATCTGGAAACCAGAAAAGCCTTACACCTAGGTAAGGTTGTGAGACCGCAGATGGTCACTTTTCTTTTTTAACTTAGCATATAAAAGTCCTCTTCAATGTAGAAATTCAAAAGCATTAAACTTTGTTTCTCAACTATATAAAATACAGAAGTTCTTGGTTAAATTGCTTGCCTAGTGAAAATTCAAAATTTAAACTGCCTCCCCACCTTAATGAAGAGAATTGGTGTAACTTATTTGCAGTTCTGCTTGCATGTCACTACTAATTTTGTATTTCTAGTTAGCAGTCTGTTAAGGGGACAATCTACTCCAAATTTTCTTCTTAAACATGAAGAGTCCACAGCTGCATTCATTACTTTTGGGAATTCAGAACCTGGCCACCAGGAGGAGGCAAAGACACCCCAGCCAAAGGCTTCAAATTCCTCCCCCACTTCCCTCATCCCCCAGTTATTCTTTGCCTTTTGTCACAGGAGGTTGGCAGAGAAGTGTCAGAAGTTCGAGTTAAGTCTCTTATGGAGGTTAGTACGCTTTGAAATGGGACTGGAGTTTTAAGTAGACCTGTCAGCCTCTCAGTGAGAGCATGGATGAAGGTTAGAGTCTGGAGATGCAGGGAGAGTTTTTCTGTGAAACCATCCCAACTCATATTAACAGCTCCTTGGCAATCAGCGTTGACGAGTTTTGCTGCATACCTTTATTCACTCAAGTCCACGTCAGAAGCAAGGGTACTATCTGTAACACTTGAAGGGCCGTGTTCCTGTTCCACGGCGTAGATTCCGGTAAGATCGTTTCATTTTACTTCATTATGTGAATGTGATGTTAACATAAAGGTAGGGTCCCAGTGTGACTCCTTTTATCTTAAAATAAGGAATCATGGGTTAATATCCCCTACGGGGGTTATTGAACAGGGTGGACTTTAATCATGCTTGTTTTGTGGTTCTATCTGCTGAGGTGTAGTAATACTTTAGGCTCATGGCTTTTCTGAACATTAACGGCCTTATCGTCATTTGGCGCGATCTTTGGATTTGCGCGCTATTTTATGACTTGCACGGTGCACCTCGTGACCGGGTGCGTATACGTTGTTTTTCACTTCCGTATGCTGACCGTGTGGCGACGGAGAGAGTCTGCTTGTGGGTTTTCTGGTTCACAGGAGGTGGTGAGTGCCCCAGCCATTGGGGGTGTAAAGAAGGTGTCAGTTACCGTTTGTCATTTTTGTTATCCCATGATGGAGGATTCTGACTTCTGACCGATGAATATGAAATGGCTGGGTTATCCATGCCCATCAGTTATGTTCTGATTGCCGTTCCAGAGTACTCTCTTCTCCCGATTCAGGGTCCTCAGAGTGCGTTGAGCCATCCACCCCCAAGGATGCTAGGTCCTGCGGGACGCCTGTCCCAGAAACTCCCTTTGCTACGCAAGCAGGTGTCCCTTTGGTTTTTGCTCCTTCTCCGGAAAGGTGGCCTGTTTCCTCCAGAGGTTACGGCACGGTTCCGCATGGCCATATCTGCGGCCTAGGCTCATTTGTATCTCCCAAGTGAAATATTTTTAAGATACTGTCCGTGTTCTGTCAACCAGGGCCTCTGAGGCTTTAGGTGCCCCAACCTTGGGGCCTGAGTCGTTTGTTGATTCGGCAAGGGATAATTTTGCCTTCCGTTATAGGTTGGCACGTCTTCATGTCCTAGTGGGCCGAGGGATTCGAGGACTTAGATGCCGGATGGCAACCTGAATAGAGGTTTTGGGGATGAAGCTAATCTCCTTATCGTCTTCGTTTTTCTTTATTTTATGTATCAGTTCCAGTTCTGAGCTTGGGTGAAAGGGGCCTTC
The DNA here is from genome assembly GCF_027579735.1 of Bombina bombina. Taxonomy (NCBI): domain Eukaryota; kingdom Metazoa; phylum Chordata; class Amphibia; order Anura; family Bombinatoridae; genus Bombina; species Bombina bombina. Next base: position 1,254,926,693 of record NC_069499.1, read on the forward strand.
TGTTCGGCTGGTCCAGTTGGGCGTACCCTTTTTTCCCTTGGGCGTTCACCCGTAGCTTCTGCCTTACTTTTATTTTAGATCCGGATAGGATGTATTTGACTTATTTGTATAAAGCTCACGGCTGATATAACTTTCCTTTTGAGAATGATCTCTCTCTAGAACCGATACTTGCGATTTTGTGGTCGCATGGGCACTTCCTCGGAAGTTGCACACTTTGGTTAAGTCCGAGTTTATGTTTTCTAGTTCATATTATCGAGCCTTCAGGTCAATTTTTCTTGGACCTTAGACAGAGTCTGAAGTACTTTTGTACCAGGCAGGTACTGGTCGGGCGCTATCTTCTGTTTCTTGGGTTCATGTCACCCTCGTGGTGCTGATTAGCCTATTGGGTTTAAAAAATAATAATAATAATAATAAGGCCTAGTGTTATGTACTTCGGACTCGGATCCTGCAGCGAAGTTGGGGCCTGGGGCGTAGATCCAACGCTTCTGGTAGGAGGGTTGTGTACTCCAATATAAGTTGGTTTTTGCTGGCAATATTGCTTAAAGTGCGTGGTCGACTTTTTCAGATGTCATTGTGGTTTCTAGGTTCCCTGGGGACTCAGAACTGTGGTTTTCTATTCATTTGGAAGTCTGGAAATGTGATTGATTTCCGGAGGTTTAGTATCTGAATAGTGGACGTTTGCGTCTTCACTTGCAGTATTTCTGGATGACGACTCTTGTAGCCTAGTCGCATTCCTTTTGCGGTGGCGAGGTTTCCTTCCCTCCCGTCTTGGGTTGGGTCATTTGTTATGGAAGAGTGGATGTGTTCTTCTTTTTCTCAGTGTTTCGTTTGCTCTAGTGTATGGAGTGCTGGGGTCTCCCTGCCGTTCTACCAGGAGTTGCAAGGCTCCCATTGTTATTCCATCAAGGATGTCGATCCTGCAGGGATCTCTGGAGACTGTCATCTGTTCAAGATAAAAACCCGACGATGTTACTGCAGATCTAGCCCTTCTGGCAGATCTAGCCCTTCACGCTTGAGGGTCGGAGGTCTGGGGTCAGTTACAGTCTTTTCGCCTGTCCGGAGTCAGGAAACTGACTATTTAGCCTTTCCAGCCTGGGGACAGGTTGTTAGGCCTTTTTACATGGATTACCTTGTGATCCAAGTGTACCGGTGGCCCTTTCCGAAACTGGTTGGGAGTTTTTTTCAAACTCTTGGGTTTGTGGATTTTGCTTGGTATTTTACATCTAAGGACTTTAGATGGCGGAAGGCTCTGTATGGGTGTGCTCCTTACCATAGGAGGCAGCTTATGGGTTTCTCAGGGGCTTCAGATCTTCGGATTCGTTCCATTTTTCGAGGTTCCGGCTAAGGACCATGTCCCTTGTCTGGAAAGGGTATTGGCGGTTCTGTTTAAAGGGTTTGGTCTCCCGCGTGTCCCTTTGGAGGAAGTGGGTGTTTTCTTACTCTTATGAGAGATTAACATCGCCCTGAGGCTTCAGTTTGAGGTTTTCTGATGGGTCTTTATTTGTCTGCTGGGACATCTGATGCTTCCTGGTAGGCTCCAGTTGCTTTTCAACTGGGCTGACAACATTGGCCAAAGGGTTGGCTTCTAGTAAGGTGTTTTCCGTTGATTAATCTTCTTCTCACCTAGGGTGGGGAAAGCAATTGTACATGTTCTCCTTGGGTTGCAGGTACCTCAGTATCTGTAAAGGGCCCGGGGGTCCTTGGTTTTTCTCACCTCATAGGGTTTTTTCCCTCTCTTGCATTCTCAGTATCTCGGAATTGATTACTGGTATCGGAATGGTGTGGGTCTTTCTTCCCTGGAGGAGTGTTCCTTCTTATGGAAGGCTGCAGTGTAGGTTTCCTTGGACCTGAGCATGAGGTTCCTGTCATGGTTCAGGGTAGCATGCTAATTTCTTAGTAGCGGTTAGAGTTCGACGTAGATCCATCTTTCTTTTCCTTCCTAAGGTCTGAGACTCTTGTCTGCAAAAGGTCTTTCACTTGCCTTGGGGCTGGGACCGTTATCCTGGAAGGAAGGACGGGGATCAGTCTGCTTTTGCAGCATGGACCATTTACTTTTATGAATCTGTCCTCCCCTTTGTTGGAGTGCCCATCTCTCTACCGGCAGCGGCTGTTGCCGGGATGGATCGCTCCTTGGATTCTGGAATTTTCTGGTTGGGAGCTGTTGTCAAGATTTTTCAGCACTTTTCAGTGGGATGAGTCCCACAATGGCTTAAGTCGGCTTTGTTGTCTGTGAATGGTTCATCGCGAGTTTTGCTCACAGGTGGCTCTGTGCCCTCTTGGAGAGCTCTTTTTAAGCTGCAGGGGTGGTTTTTCCTGTCTCTGCTTGTCTATGCTTAACCTGACGGGTCTTGTCTTGTCTAGGTTCCAAGGGGGAACTCGCTAGTTTCTGGAACACCATAGTTGATACGGTGCTGTGTCAGGGATTTGAGGGTGGCCTTTCCGGTCACGTTTCTCCTGACTATAGACTTATCTTCTGGTCTTTGTCCTCATAGGGAGTTTGTTTCCCTGGACAGTGGTCCTGCAGCAACCTTGGGTTGCTCTAAGTTGATTTGGTCTTTTAGACGTCTCACAGGGCCTCTATTCTCCCTCTCGGGGGTAGATAGAGATTTTGACCAGTTTTTTTTATTTAAGTTTGTTTTGGATGGTTCTTCGGATCTCCTGGGTTCCTCTACTCTCCCTCTCGGGGGTTGATAAAGGTTTTTTCGGGTTGGAATTGTGGGAGTTGCGTGCCGCAGGGCTGACTCCTCAGAGGCCTTATGCTCAGCGAACTCTGGGTCTGAGTGGTCTCTAGCACGGCTTGCAGGTTGTGTAACTGATGAGTGGTTGTCCGGGCTCTGGTTTTTCCCTTGTCGTTATAGTTTTTTGTATGGTGTCAAGTAATTTCAGGCTGTGGTGAATTTCAAAGGAGCCGCCTCTTTTGTACCCACCCTTTGTTTGCATTCAGTGTCCTCTAGCTTGGGTATTGTTTTCCCAAAAGTAATGAATGCAGCTGTGGACTCTTCCTGTTTAAGAAGAAAAACATAAATTATGCTTACATGATAATTTTCTTTTCTTCTGACAGAAAGAGTCCACAGCTCCCACCCGCGCTTTATCTATGGGGCGGCAGTTCATTTTTGTTCTTCTGGCACCTTTTTTAAAATCACCTTGATATTTCTCCTACTGTTCCTTGTTCCCTTGGAAGAATGACTGGGGGATGAGGGAAGTGGGGGAGGTATTTCAAGCCTTTTGCTGGGTGTCTTTGCCTCCTCCTGGCGGCCAGGTTCTGAATTCCCAAAAGTAATGAATGCAGCTGTAGACTCTTCCTGTCAGAAGAAAATAAAATTACCAGGTAAGCATAATTTATGTTGTTTTATTGTTAAAAAAAATAGATAATCCTTTTATTACTGATTCTCCAGTTTTGCACAACCAACATGTTTATACTAATATACTTTTTACCTTTGTGATTATCTTGTATCTAAGCCTCTGCAGACAGCCCCTCATCTCAGGGCTATGTATTATCTATCAACTTGCATTTTAGCCATTTAGTGTTGTGTCCTGCATAACTCCATGGGATTGAGCACAATGATATCTATATGGCACACATAAATTAGCAATGTCTTGCATGTGATAAGAGTCTGTCTGTAGTGGCTTAGAAAGAGGCAGAAATTTAGAGGTTTAAATTTTATTAAGTATATTAATATAACAATGTTGATTGTGCAAACCTGAGGAATGGGTAGTAATGGTCTTATCTATCTTTTTAAACAATAACAATTTTGGTGTAGACTTTAGCTTTGAATCAGAATCTCCACTTTTTTTTTTGTTAGACTAATAAAAGAAATTAACTGTGTGTCTATCACTGTAAATCCATGGTTTTGTTAGTGATTTTCCGTTTGACTCTAATTGTATGTGGTCCTCGGCATGTGTTTGTTGATCGTGTTAAGTGTACCTACTTTTTTTTAGAAAATACAATTTAGGTTTTATGATTGAGAATAATAAAAATGAATTTCTACGGATTTTAATAAATGCTACAAATCAGGTAAATGCCCTCTGATGAACAGTAGCGGTAATTGCAGGTGTCGGTAATGATAGCAGCTGATGAAGCTTGAAAAGAGAGAGAGAAGTTAGCGTGTAGGGGTGTCTGAGAGAGAAAAATGTGAGAGAAATAGAAAGAATAAAGGACAAAGAGAAGGTGAGAAAGAGAGATGTGGGAAAACAAAAGTGAGAGAAAAAATGTGGAGAAACAAAAAGTCAGGATGGAAAATGTGATAGAGAAAAGGGGAGAGGAGGGGAGAAGAAAGGGAAAGAAAAACAAGGGGGAGAGAAAAAGTTAAAGAAAAGGTGAGAGAAGGAGAAAGGCAAAAGAGAGAGAGGAAGAAAGAGCATAATTATAATTTGTTTTTTTTTAATTATTATTTTGTAATTTATAAGTCAAGCTTTGTGTATTTTTTTATTTAACCCTTGAGTACAGTTTGTGATATACAGTGTGCACAACTTGCAAGGAGTTAGCTCAGATGTGTGATGGTCAAGGGATGTAAATGGTATTTAAAGTCAAAATTAAATTTGAATGATTCAGATAGAGCATGTCATTTTAAGGTACGTTTAATCTAATTTCTAATTTCAGATCTACTTGGTATCCTTTGTTGAAAAAGAATATGTAGATATCCTGGACTAATAGAAGACAGCTGGTGTCTGCTTGCTCAAACATATGTCTCTTCTCATTGGTTCACAAGATATTTTCAGCTGCTATGGAGCTGACTTTAACTATGTTTTTAATCCCTTTTTAGGGGTTGACACATAGTTATATACAAACAAAAGTGCAATAATAAAATGCTCAGTCTAGCATATTATCTCAGTCTCTTTTTGCATTTTTTTTTGTCTCTTTACGTTGAGGGAGTGAGTGGGTAATAAACCTAATCTTGTACTGTGTTATATTTAAAAAAAAACATGATTCAGATTAACACTAAAGTAACGAAACAACATTTTTAAAGACCTTTTTTATAATGGGAAATGAATTTCTTCTGTAAGATATAAATGGTTAAATAAACCTCCTGATTTCTGGTTAGACAGCTTTGTCTAAGACAGCTTCTAATCTTTATCAGCCTTTTGTAGTGGCTCACCCTCCTTAAATAAACTGCACACATTCTTTCCATTAACTGGTCCTACACCTGTTAAAAAATAAATACTATAAAACTGAAGCTGAATCACCAGCTTAGTTAGTTTAACCTCCTTAAGATAGGCTGTAGCGTACACCCCATTACATGTAAACATTTGCTGCTCGTGTGACATGTAACGCCAGTAACGGGACAGATCACAGCACAGTGTTAGTCCCTATATGACAGGGGTGGCTATTAGACATGTGCACGGCTAAAAAATTTGGTTTGTTTTCGGTTCGGATCGATTCGAACTTTTCAAATTTCGGTTCGGATCGAATCGGATTCGGCAAAATTTGAATGAATTCGTTTCGGATTTATTCGGATCCGAATAAATTCGTTTCAGATTTATTCGGATCCGAATAAATTCGTTTCGGATTTATTCAGATTCGGCTGAATTCGGTTCTATTCGGTTCCGAAATTCGGTATGTTTTACTACACTAACACCCATTTTGTACACTAAATCACTAACACTCATAAACTACCTATGAACCACTAAACCGAGGCCCCCCCACATCGCAAACCCTATAATAACATTATTTAACCCCTAATCTGCCGATCGGATATCGCTGCAACCTACATTATAACTATTAACCCCTAATCTGCTGTCCCTAACATCGCCGACCCCTACATTATAGTTATTAACCCCTAATCTGCCCCCCCCCAACGTCGCCGCAATCTAACTACAAGTATTAACCCCTAATCTGCCTACCCGATATCGCCGCCACCTACATTATAGCTATTAACCCCTAATCTGCTGTCCCTAACACCGCCGACCCCTTCATTATAGTTATTAACCCCTAATCTGCCCCCCCCCAACGTTGCCGCAATCTAACTACAAGTATTAACCCTAATCTGCCGACCAAATATCGCCGCCGCCTACATTATAGCTATTAACTCCTAATCTGCTGTCCCTAACACCGCCGACCCCTACATTATAGTTATTAACCCCTAATCTGCCCCCCCAACGTCCCGCCGCAATCTAACTACAAGTATTAACCCCTAATCTGCCGACCCGATATCGCCGCCGCCTACATTATAGCTATTAACCCCTAATCTGCTGTCCCTAACACCGTCGACCCCTACATTATAGTTATTAACCCCTAATCTGCCCCCCCACGTCGCCGCAATCTAACTACAAGTATTAACCCCTAATCTGCCGACCGCAAATCGCTGCCACTATAATAAATGTATTAACCCCTAAACCGCTGCACTCCCGCCTCGCAAACACTATAATAAATTTTATTAACCCCTAATCTGCCCTCCCTAACATCGCCGCCACCTACCTACAATTATTAACCCCTAATCTCCCGCCCCCAACGTCGCCGCTACTATAATAAGGTTATTAACCCCTAAACCTAAGTCTAACCCTAACACCCCCTAACTTAAATATAATTTAAATAAAACTAAATAAATTTACTATAGTTAAATAAATGAATCCTATTTAAAACTAAATACTTACCTGTAAAATAAACCCTAAGATAGCTGCAATATAACTAATAATTACATTGTAGCTATTTTAGCATTTATATTTATTTTACAGGCAACTTTGTATTTATTTTAACTAGGTACAATAGTTATTAAATAGTTATTAACTATTTAATAACTACCTAGCTAAAATAAATACAAATTTACCTGTAAAATAAATCCTAACCTAAGATACAATTACACCTAACACTACACTATCATTAAATTAATTAAATAAATGAATCCTATTTAAAACTAAATACTTACCTGTAAAATAAACCCTAATATAGCTGCAATATAACTAATAGTTACATTGTAGCTATTTTAGTATTTATATTTATTTTACAGGCAACTTTGTATTTATTTTAACTAGGTACAATAGCTATTAAATAGTTATTGACTAATTAATAGCTACCTAGTTAAAATAATTACAAAATTACCTGTAAAATAAATCCTAACCTAAGTTACAATTAAACCTAACACTACACTATCATTAAATAAATTAACTACAAGTACCTACAATTATCTACAATTAAATAAACTAAACTAAAGTACAAAAAACCCCCCCCACTAAATTACAAAAAAAACAAACACTAAATTACAAAAAATAAAAAAATATTACAAGAATTTTAAACTAATTACAGCTAATCTAAGCCCCCTAATAAAATAACAAAGCCCTCCAAAATAAAAAAAATGCCCTACCCTATACTAAATTACAAAAGTTAACAGCTCTATTACCTTACCAGCCCTTAAAAGGGCCTTTTGCGGGGGCATGCCCCAAAGAAAACAGCTCTTTTGCCTGTAAAAAAAAAACACAATACCCCCCCCCACATTACAACCCACCACCCACATACCCCTACTCTAACCCAAACCCCCCTTAAATAAACCTAACACTACCCCCCTGAAGATCTCCCTACCTTGAGTCGTGTTCACCCAGCCAGGCCGAAGTCTTCATCCGATAGGGCAGAAGAGGACATCCAGACCGGCAGAAGTCTTCATTCAAGCCGGGCAAGAAGAGGTCTTCCATCCATCAGAAAAGTACCAAAAAACAAACAAACACTAAATTACCAAAAATAATAAAATATTACAAGAATTTTAAACTAATTACACCTAACCTAAGCCCCCTACAAGCTATGAATATAGCTACAATATAACTAATAGTTACATTGTAGCTATTTTAGGATTTATATTTATTTTACAGGCAACTTTGTATTTATTTTAACTAGGTACAATAGTTATTAAATAGTTATTAACTATTTAATAACTACCTAGCTAAAATAAATACAAATTTACCTGTAAAATAAATCCTAACCTAAGTTACAATTACACCTAACACTACACTATCATTAAATTAATTTAATAAATGAATCCTATATAAAACTAAATACTTACCTGTAAAATAAACCCTAATATAGCTGCAATATAACTAATAGTTACATTGTAGCTATTTTAGCATTTATATTTATTTTACAGGCAACTTTGTATTTATTTTAACTAGGTACAATAGCTATTAAATAGTTATTGACTATTTAATAGCTACCTAGTTAAAATAATTACAACATTACCTGTAAAATAAATCCTAACCTAAGTTACAATTAAACCTAACACTGCACTATCATGAAATAAATTAAATAAATTAACTACAAGTACCTACAATTAAATACAATTAAATAAACTAAACTAAAGTACAAAAAAACCCCCACTAAATTACAAAAAATAAAAAAATATTACAAGAATTTTAAACTAATTACACCTAATCTAAGCCCCCTAATAAAATAACAAAGCCCCCCAAAATAAAAAAATGCCCTACCCTATACTAAATTACAAAAGTTAACAGCTCTATTACCTTACCAGCCCTTAAAAGGGCCTTTTGCGGGGCATGCCCCAAAGAAAACAGCTCTTTTGCCTGTAAAAAAAAACACAATACCCCCCCCCACATTACAACCCACCACCCACATACCCCTACTCTAACCCAACCCCCCCTTAAATAAACCTAACACTACCCCCCTGAAGATCTCCCTACCTTGAGTTGTGTTCACCCAGCCGGGCCGAAGTCTTCATCCGATGGGGCCGAAGAGGACATCCAGACCGGCAGAAGTCTTCATCCAAGCGGGGCAAGAAGAGGTCTTCCATCCATCAGAAAAGTACCAAAAAACAAACAAACACTAAATTACCAAAAATAATAAAATATTACAATAATTTTAAACTAATTACACCTAATCTAAGCCCCCTACTAGCTATTAATCGAGCTACAATATAACTAATAGTTACATTGTAGCTATTTTAGGATTTATATTTATTTTACAGGCAACTTTGTATTTATTTTAACTAGGTACAATAGTTATTAAATAGTTAATAACTATTTAATAACTACCTAGCTAAAATAAATACAAATTTACCTGTAAAATAAATCCTAACCTAAGTTACAATTACACCTAACACTACACTATCATTAAATTAATTAAATAAATTAATCCTATTTAAAACTAAATACTTACCTGTAAAATAAACCCTAATATAGCTACAATATAACTAATAGTTACATTGTAGCTATTTTAGCATTTATATTTATATTACAGGCAACTTTGTATTTATTTTAACTAGGTAAAATAGCTATTAAATAGATATTTACTGTTTAATAGCTACCTAGTTAAAATAATTACAAAATTACCTGTAAAATAAATCCTAACCTAAGTTACAATTAAACCTAACACTACACTATCATGAAATAAATTAAATAAATTAACTACAAGTACCTACAATTAAATACAATGAAATAAACTAAACTAAAGTACAAAAAAACAAACACTAAATTACAAAAAATAAAAAAATATTACAAGAACTTTAAACTAATTACACCTAATCTAAGCCCCCTAATAAAATAACAAAGCCCCCCCAAAATAAAAAAATGCCCTACCCTATACTAAATTACAAAAGTTAGCAGCTCTATTACCTTACCAGCCCTTAAAAGGGCCTTTTGCGGGGGCATGCCCCAAAGAAAACAGCTCTTTTGCCTGTAAAAAAAAAACACAATACCCCCCCACATTACAACCCACCACCCACATACCCCTACTCTAACCCAACCCCCCCCTTAAATAAACCTAACACTACCCCCCTGAAGATCTCCCTACCTTGAGTTGTGTTCACCCAGCCAGGCCGAAGTCTTCATTCGATGGGGCAGAAGAGGACATCCAGACCGGCAGAAGTCTTCATTCAAGCCGGGCAAGAAGAGGTCTTCCATCCATCAGAAAAGTACCAAAAAACAAACAAACACTAAATTACCAAAAATAATAAAATATTACAAGAATTTTAAACTAATTACACCTAACCTAAGCCCCCTACAAGCTATTAATATAGCTACAATATAACTAATAGTTACATTGTAGCTATTTTAGGATTTATATTTATTTTACAGGCAACTTTGTATTTATTTTAACTAGGTACAATAGTTATTAAATAGTTAATAACTATTTAATAACTACCTAGCTAAAATAAATACAAATTTACCTGTAAAATAAATCCTAACCTAAGCTGCAATTACACCTAACACTACACTATTATTAAATTAATTAAATAAATGAATCCTATATAAAACTAATACTTACCTGTAAAATAAACCCTAATATAGCTGCAATATAACTAATAGTTACATTGTAGCTATTTTAGCATTTATATTTATTTTACAGGCAACTTTGTATTTATTTTAACTAGGTACAATAGCTATTAAATAGTTATTGACTATTTAATAGCTACCTAGTTAAAATAATTACAAAATTACCTGTAAAATAAATCCTAACCTAAGTTACAATTAAACCTAACACTACACTATCATTAAATAAATTAACTACAAGTACCTACAATTAAATACAATTAAATAAACTAAACTAAAGTACAAAAAAACCCCACTAAATTACAAAAAATAAAAAAATATTACAAGAATTTTAAACTAATTACACCTAATATAAGGTTCCTAATAAAATAACAAAGCCCCCCAAAATAAAAAAAATGCCCTACCCTATACTAAATTACAAAAGTTAACAGCTCTATTACCTTACCAGCCCTTAAAAGGGCCTTTTGCGGGGCATGCCCCAAAGAAAACAGCTCTTTTGCCTGTAAAAAAAAAACACAATACCCACCCCCACATTACAACTCACCACCCACATACCCCTACTCTAACCCAAACCCCCCTTAAATAAACCTAACACTACCCCCCTGAAGATCTCCCTACCTTGAGTTGTGTTCACCCAGCCGGGCCGAAGTCTTCATCCGATGGGGCCGAAGAGGACATCCAGACCGGCAGAAGTCTTCATCCAAGCGGGGCAAGAAGAGGTCTTCCATCCATCAGAAAAGTACCAAAAAACAAACAAACACTAAATTACCAAAAATAATAAAATATTACAATAATTTTAAACTAATTACACCTAATCTAAGCCCCCTACTAGCTATTAATCGAGCTACAATATAACTAATAGTTACATTGTAGCTATTTTAGGATTTATATTTATTTTACAGGCAACTTTGTATTTATTTTAAAGAGGTACAATAGTTATTAAATAGTTAATAACTATTTAATAACTACCTAGCTAAAATAAATACAAATTTACCTGTAAAATAAATCCTAACCTAAGTTACAATTACACCTAACACTACACTATCATTAAATTAATTAAATAAATTAATCCTATTTATAACTAAATACTTACCTGTAAAATAAACCCTAATATAGCTACAATATAACTAATAGTTACATTGTAGCTATTTTAGCATTTATATTTATTTTACAGGCAACTTTGTATTTATTTTAACTAGGTAAAATAGCTATTAAATAGATATTTACTGTTTAATAGCTACCTAGTTAAAATAATTACAAAATTACCTGTAAAATAAATCCTAACCTAAGTTACAATAAAACCTAACACTACACTATCATGAAATAAATTAAATAAATTAACTACAAGTACCTACAATTAAATACAATGAAATAAACTAAACTAAAGTACAAAAAACAAACACTAAATTACAAAAAATAAAAAAATATTACAAGAATTTTAAACTAATTACACCTAATCTAAGCCCCCTAATAAAATAACAAAGCCCCCCAAAATAAAAAAAATGCCCTACCCTATACTAAATTACAAAAGTTAACAGCTCTATTACCTTACCAGCCTTAAAAGCGCCTTTTGCGGGGGCATGCCCCAAAGAAAACAGCTCTTTTGCCTGTAAAAAAAAACACAATACCCCCCCACATTACAACCCACCACCCACATACCCCTACTCTAACCCAACCCCCCTTTAAATAAACCTAACACTACCCCCCTGAAGATCTCCCTACCTTGTCTTCACCCAGCCGGGCCGAAGTCTTCATCCGATGGGGCAGAAGAGGACATCCAGACCGGCAGAAGTCTTCATCCAAGCGGGGCAAGAAGAGGTCTTCCATCCATCAGAAGTCTTGATCCAGGCGGCATCTTCTATGTTCATCCATCTGGAGCGGAGCGGCAGCATCCTGAATACATCCGACGCAGAGCATCCTCTTCTTTCTTGATCCGACGACTAAATGACTGTACCTTTATGTGACGTCATCCAAGATGGCGTCCCCTTGAATTCCGATTGGCTGATAGGATCAGCCAATCGGAATTAAGGTAGGAAAAATCTGATTGGCTGATTCAATCAGCCAATCAGATTCAAGTTCAAACCGATTGGCTGATAGAATCCTATCAGCCAATCGGAATTCAAGGGACGCCATCTTGGATGACGTCACTTAAAGGTACAGTCATTTAGTCATCGGATCAAGAAAGAAGAGGATGCTTCGCGTCGGATGTCTTCAGGATGCTGCCGCTCCACTCCGGATGGATGAACAGAGAAGATGCCACCTGGATCAAGACTTCTGATGGATGGAAGACCTCTTCTTGCCCCGCTTGGATGAAGAATTCTGCCGGTCTGGATGTCCTCTTCTGCCCCATCGGATGAAGACTTCGGCCCGGCTGGGTGAAGACAAGGTAGGGAGATCTTCAGGGGGGTAGTGTTAGGTTTATTTAAGGGGGGTTTGGGTTAGAGTAGGGGTATGTGGGTGGTGGGTTGTAATGTGGGGGGGGTATTGTGTTTTTTTTTTACAGGCAAAAGAGCTGTTTTCTTTGGGGCATGCCCCCGCAAAAGGGCCCTTTTAAGGGCTGGTAAGGTAATAGAGCTGTTAACTTTTGTAATTTAGTATAGGGTAGGGCATTTTTTTTATTTTGGGGGGCTTTGTTATTTTATTAGGGGGCTTAGATTAGGTGTAATTAGTTTAAAATTCTTGTAATATTTTTTTATTTTTTGTAATTTAGTGTTTGTTTTTTGTACTTTAGTTTATTTCATTGTATTTAATTGTAGGTACTTGTAGTTAATTTATTTAATTTATTTCATGATAGTGTAGTGTTAGGTTTAATTGTAACTTAGGTTAGGATTTATTTTACAGGTAATTTTGTAATTATTTTAACTAGGTAGCTATTAAACAGTAAATATCTATTTAATAGCTATTTTACCTAGTTAAAATAAATAAAAAGTTGCCTGTAAAATAAATATAAATCCTAAAATAGCTACAATGTAACTATTAGTTATATTGTAGCTATATTAGGGTTTTATTTTACAGGTAAGTATTTAGTTTTAATAGGATTAATTTATTTAACTAATTTAATGATAGTGTAGTGTTAGGTGTAATTGTAACTTAGGTTAGGATTTATTTTACAGGTAAATTTGTATTTATTTTAGCTAGGTAGTTATTAAATAGTTATTAACTATTTAATAACTATTGTACCTAGTTAAAATAAATACAAAGTTGCCTGTAAAATAAATATAAATCCTAAAATAGCTACAATGTAAACTATTAGTTATATTGTAGCTATATTAATAGCTAGTAGAGGCTTAGATTAGGTGTAATTAGTTTAAAATTATTGTAATATTTTATTATTTTTGGTAATTTAGTGTTTGTTTGTATTTTGGTACTTGTATAATGGATGGAAGACCTCTTCTTGCCCCGCTTGGATGAAGACTTCTGCCGGTCTGGATGTCCTCTTCTGCCCATCGGATGAAGACTTCGGCCCGGCTGGGTGTACACGACTCAGGTAGGGAGATCTTCAGGGGGGTAGTGTTAGGTTTATTTAAGGGGGGGTTGGGTTAGAGTAGGGGTATGTGGGTGGTGGGTTGTAATGTGGGGGGGATATTGTGTTTTTTTTACAGGCAAAAGAGTTGTTTTCTTCGGGGCATGCCCCGCAGAAGGCCCTTTTAAGGGTTGGTAAGGTAATAGAGCTGTTAACTTTTGTAATTTAGTATAGGGTAGGGCATTTTTTTTATTTTGGGGGGCTTTGTTATTTTATTAGGGGGCTTAGATTAGGTGTAATTAGTTTAAAATTCTTGTAATATTTTTTTATTTTTTGTAATTTAGTGTTTGTTTTTTTTGTAATTTAGTGTTTTGTTTTTTTGTACTTTAGTTTATTTAATTGTAGATAATTGTAGGTACTTGTAGTTAATTTATTTAATGATAGTGTAGTGTTTTATTTTACAGGTAATTTTGTAATTATTTTAACTAGGTAGCTATTAATTAGTCACAACTATTTAATAGCTATTGTACCTAGTTAAAATAAATACAAAGTTGCCTGTAAAATAAATATAAATCCTAAAATAGCTACAATGTAACTATTAGTTTGTATTGCAGCTATATTAGGGTTTATTTTACAGGTAAGTATTTAGTTTTAAATAGGATTCATTTATTAATTAATTTAATGATAGTGTAGTGTTAGGTGTAATTGTAACTTAGGTTAGGATTTATTTTACAGGTAAATTTGTATTTATTTTAGCTAGGTAGTTATTAAATAGTTATTAACTATTTAATAACTATTGTACCTAGTTAAAATAAATACAAAGTTGCCTGTAAAATAAATATAAATGCTAAAATAGCTACAATGTAACTATTAGTTATATTGCAGCTATATTAGGGTTTATTTTACAGGTATTTAGTTTTAAATAGGATTCATTTATTTAACTATAGTAAATTTATTTCGTTTTATTTAAATTATATTTAAGTTAGGGGGTGTTAGTGTTAGGGTTAGACCTTAGGTTTAGGGGTTAATAACCTATTATAGTAGCGGCGACGTTGGGGCGGGAGATTAGGGGTTAATAATTGTAGGTAGGTGGCGGCGATGATTAGGGAGGGCAGATTAGCGGTTAATAAAATGTAATATAGTGTTTGCGAGGCGGGAGTGCGGCGGTTTCAGGGGTTAATACATTTTTTATAGTGGCGGCGATTTGCGGTCAGCAGATTAGGGTTAATACTTGTAGTTAGATTGCGGCGACGTTGGGGGGGGCAGATTAGGGAGTTAATAACTATAATGTAGGGGTCGGCGATGTTAGGTACAGCAGATTAGGGGTTAATAGCTATAATTTAAGTTGCGGCGATATCAGGTCGGCAGATTAGGGTGTTAATACTTGTAGTTAGATTGCGGCGACATTGGGGGGCGGCAGATTAGGGGTTAATAACTATAATGTAGGGGTCGGCGATGTTAGGTACAGCAGATTAGGGGTTAATAGCTATAATGTAGGTGGCGGCGATATCGGGTCGGCAGATTAGGGGTTAATACTTGTAGTCTAGGATTGCGGCGACCATTGAGGGGGGCAGATTAGGGGTTAATAACTATAATGTAGGGGTCGGCGATGTTAGGGACAGCAGATTAGGGGTTAATAGCTATAATGTAGGTGGCGGCGATATTTCGGTCAGCAGATTAGGGGTTAATAAAATAATGCAGGTGTCAACGATAGCGGGGGCGGCAGATAGGGGTTAATAAGTGTCAGATTAGGGGTGTTTAGAGACTCGGGGTACATGTTAGGGTGTTAGGTGCAGACTTAGTGTTTCCCCATAGGAAACAATGGGGCTGCGGTGTTAGGTTTTTTTTCCAGCCGAAACTGCCCCATTGTTTCCTATGGGGAATGCCGAATTTTACCGAGCTAATTCAGATTTATTCGGAGATACGGCAGCTATTTCGGATTCATTCGGTAGATTCGGAAGTATTTATGTCGGAAATCCGAATTAATCCAAATCTCCGAATTTACCGAATTTTCCGAATTTCCGAATAAATCCGAAACGAACCGCACATGTCTAGTGGCTATGCTTTCTTGGAACATTAGTCCCTTTATGACAGGGGGTAGCTATGATTTCTTGGCACATTAGTCCCTATATGATAGGGGGTAGCTATGCTTTCTTGTAACATTAGTCCCTTTATGACAGGGGGTAGCTATGCTTTCTTGGTACATTAGTCCCTATATGAGAGGGGTGGCTTTGCTTTCTTGGCACATTAGTCCCTATATGACAGGGGTGGCTATGTTTTCTTGGCACATTAATCCCTATATGAGAGAGGTGACTATGCATTTTTGGCACAGATGCTATACAAACAATTGAAATACCCCTGATCTGGTATCTTTGCATCACTTGGACACATGTTGTGTGAAAATTTGCTTTGCTCTTCTCACTAAAGCGTTGGTTAAAAAAAAAAATCCATAAACAAAGACAATATCACAATGAAACTAAATAGAGTTGCAACTTCACAACAACACAAAGTATACTGTGTGTAGAAAAAGTGGTGTATACATATTTTTTTTTTAAAAAAACTACATTGGTGTCATAAACATAAGTCCATGCACTCAACACTTATTAAGAAATATGGAATATACTGTATTTATATTAAAATGCAATATAATACCAGGATATTAAATGCTATGGTTCCATGGAGAGCAAATAATTAAGAATATAATTACTCAATATGGCTATATGATTAATCACATCAAAATGCTACTTACAGATTATATATATATATGATATAATCCAATAGGAAGTATATATATATTTATCTATATATATATATATACAGTATATATATTGATATGTATATGTATATATATATATATATATATATATATATATAATATAATATAACAAAAAGAGTGCACTCCCACTCAAAAAGCATCCACCAGGGTGCAGGCAAATATAATAATAAACCAAGAAAGAGGCTTGCACTCGCTGGATTTGTGAAGAAGTGCTTTAATTAGCACAAAAATGTGACATTTCGAGGATCAATCAATCACCCCTTCATCAGACCAAACAAGAAGTGAACAAACAACAGTGTTTAAATCAAGTGTTAACCCCTCCCCCAAATCAGAATAGGACAGCCCCAATTAGAGCATGTGATATATGACCCATCATCTTAACAACAAAACAATTTTAACAATCAAACAATGTCATGTCTCATAAACCAATAAATTACTATTAACAAAGTTATACTTAAACAAATTTACACAATTATACAATATAAGCATATAAATGAGTGAAAATATAAATATATAGTGGGGCTGAATCAGTGCACTGCTATATGAATAGTGAAAAGTACCCATTCACTAACTATAAAAAAATGCAATAGAGCAATGTTGTTACAATCGTAATGACTACATTTGTTACATCTTAGTTATAACAACTGTGGATAATGATGTATAAACCAAATTATATGTCATAACAATATATGATGAAACTCACAGATACGGGTTAGATCGATGCCCTAGCCATTGCAGCTAGCGAAACCTCCAAACACTGACAACGTGGGCGGGGCCAAAAACAGGCCCTGAGTGGTAAACGTCATCAGACCTACCCTACAGGGAGTGTGACAGACAGGCTCGGTAATTGCAAGGGAAAAACAAGTGTCAGCGAAAACCATACTTTACACATAATTAAACTTACACATGACTCTACAAATAGCTTTATATCAAGGTTGGCCCAATATGTTGTTTAACTATTACAGGATCAAACTAACACAGGAGACTATCCTTTGTGTTTATGGAGTAGCGACAACCAATCATTAGCCCTTTTTACATATGTGACATTCACCATGTGAGTGTGAGGATAAAAGCAACCAATCACCAGTTTTGTTGATATAAATGACATTTCACATGTGCGAACGTCAGACCAGCACAGTCACAGCATATCCTTTACATAGTAATGGTAAATATAAGTAAATAGGACTGGTCAGATAATAGTTAGATCAATAGCGAAACCATTGCAGTTAGCAAAACCGCCAGACATAGGCAACATGGGCGTGATCCCTGAATATACATAATCAAACCCACCCTAACAGGGGATGCAGCATGACAAGCAGGATCGTTAACTGCAAGTGAGGAACAAATATTAGCGAAAAGTAGTCTCTACTAGTAGCTAAACTGACACCTATTTATACACATGATGATATCCCAAGGTGATAAATGAAGGTTACAGGATCGTACAAGAGATTGATCATGTAGTCATGAGGTTATGCCAACCAATCATCGGCCCTGGTTAAGTGGGTGGCGTCAACCATGTGTATGAGGAGGGAACCATAGCAACCAATCATCCGTTTTGTTGACATGAATGACACTTCCCATATGAGAGAATCTGTACAACGTAGGTCACAACATATCCTTCACATAAAACAAGGTGATACATGTAAAATGGACGAGTCCTAAAAAGAGAAGAGCAATAACTATAAATAAGATATAAATTAGATGTATACATGGAGTCAATCCACAATATTTGCAAACAATCTTGAAACTGTTTCAATTGAATCTATACAACATTTGTGCCACCAACACAGTTCCAATGGTGGTGATCATCCAGTGGATCCTGACATCACAGGCTAAAAATAAACATCAGTATACATGAAACAAATTAAAGTATAAATTGAAACATTGGATCAATGTAAGCCAGTGCAGGGTCCCTCACATCACCCCCATTAATCTATAGATTCCACTACTGTATTATAGGAACGATACCATAACCATGATTACAGAAAACATTGCCAGCCTAATTGGCGATTCAAGCCATAGGGATGTAATGTTCTTAAGTTGAAGATCCATTTAGATTCAACTTGGAGTAAGCGCTGGTTCCTATCGCCTCCCGCTTGAGTGGTGGCACATGATCAATCAGAATAAACCTGAGATCACTAACGGTGTGTTGCAACAGCATGACATGTTTTGCCACAGGTTGATCAGATGTTTGTTTCTTGATAGCCTCACAAATGGAATGTGTATGATTCGCCATCCTTGTACGGATTGTATCACTTGTTTTCCCCACATAAAAGCGACCACAAGTACAATTTAACAAGTACACATGTGTAGTAGTGCATGTGAGATAAAACGATGTCAAAGCGTTGATTCGTATGGGGATGTCTAAAATGAGACCCCTGGATCATTGAATTGCAGGTGGTACATCCAGAACATCTGTAGCAGCCCTTCCTCTTACTTTTAATCCAATTCTTTTGGTAGCAATGTTCAGGGTCCATCAGCATTAGCTGATCTCTCAATGATCTGCCCTTTTTGAAAGCTATCATCGGTGGACCAAATTCATTGAAGGGTAGAGTTGGCTCTGTATTAACCACCGCCCAGTGTTTTTTCAAATTCTCTGCGAATCTTCTTTTATCTGGGGAATATTCTGTGGTGAAGAGTATTCTCTTGGTTTCACCCACCAAGTTTTTGTTCATTTCATTCATTTTCTGTGTTGATAGAACCTAATTTTGCGTTAAATGTTCCATTACTTTATAGAGTTTCTTGATCCTAGGGTTAGAGTATCCCCTCTGGACAAAACATTTGCCCATATCTTCTAACTGAGCCAATTTTCTTTGGGGATCAGTGTTGTTTCGTACTGTTCTTAGCATCTGAGCCTTAGGAATTGAATTGACCAGACTCATTCGATGAGCACTGGAGGCACATAGGATGGAGTTTTGGTTTGACATATAGCGTCGTTGCCAAATGGTCCACTTCCTTGTAGATCAATAGATCCAGAAATTCTATTGATGTAGTATGATATTTCAGTTAAAATTTAACCGGATGCTGTAGATCATTCAGCTCCTGAAACCAGTCTTCCAAATCTTCTATAGTGCCATTCCAGATAAAAAACAGATCGTCTATGTATCTGCGATACATAGATATCTGTGGTCTCTCAGCAAACATTGATCCAATGTTTCAATTTATACTTTAATTTGTTTTATGTATACTGATGTTTATTTTTAGCCTGTGATGTCAGGATCCACTGGATGATCACGACCATTGGAACGGTGTTGGTGGCACAAATTTTGTGCTTACCCACGACCCTACTATATATGGGTGTGTGAAGTGGTGAACATTTTAATGATATTTAATAATTATTATATACCACTGTTGTATAGATTCAATTGAAACAGTTTCAAGATTGTTTGCAAATATTGTGGATTGACTCCATGTATACATCTAATTTATATCTAATTTATAGTTATTGCTCTTCTCTTTTTAGGACTCGTCCAATTTACATATATCACCTTGTTTTATGTGAAGGATATGTTGTGATCTACGTTGTACAGATTCTCTCATATGGAACGTGTCATTCATGTCAACAAAGCGGATGATTGGTTGCCATGGTTCCCTCCTCATACACATGGTTGACGCCACCCACTTAACCAGGGCCGATGATTGGTTGGCGTAACCTCATGACTACATGATCATTCTCTTGTACGATCCTGTAACCTTCATTTATCACCTTGGGATATCATCATGTGTATAAATAGGTGTTAGTTTAGTTATTGGTAGAGCCTACTTTTCACTAATATTTGTTCCTCACTTGTAGTTAACGATCCTGCTTGTCATGCTGCATCCCCTGTTAGGGTGGGTTTGATTATGTATATTCTGGGTTCATGACCATGTTGCCTATGTCTGGCGGTTTTGCTAACTGCAATGGTTTCGCTATTGATCTAACCATTATCTGACCAGTCCTATTTACTTATATTTACCATTACTATGTAAAGGATATGCTGTGACTGTGATGGTCTGATGTTCGCACATGTGAAATGTCATTTATATCAAGAAAAACTGGTGATTGGCTGCTATTATCCTCACATTCACATGGTGAACGTCACATATGTAAAAAGGGCTAATGATTGGTTGTCGCTACTCCATGAACACAAAGGATAGTTTCCTGTGTTAGTTTGATCCTGTCATATTGGGCCAACCTTGACATAAAGCTATTTGTAGAGTCATGTGTACGTTTAATCATGTGTAAAGTATGGTTTTCGCTGACACTTGTTTTTCCCTTGCAATTACCGAGCCTGCCTGTCACACTCCCTGTAGGGGTAGGTCTGATGACGTTTACCACTCAGGGCCCGTTTTTGGCCACACCCACATTGTCAATGTTTGGCGGTTTTGTTAGCTGCAATGGCTATGGCATCGATCTAACCAGTATCTGTGAGTTTCATCATATATCGTTATGACATATAATTTGTTTTACACATCATTATCCACAGTTGTTATAACTAAGATGTAACAAATGTAGTCATTACGGTTGTAACAACATTGCTCTATTGCATTTTTTATAGTTAGTGAATGGGTTATTTTCACTATTCATATAGCAGTGCACTCATTCAGCCCAACTATATATTTATATATTCACTCATTTATATGCTTATATTGTATAATTATATACATTTGTTTAAGTATAACTTTGTCACTAGTAATTTATTAGTTTATGAGACATGACATTGTTTGATTGTTAAAATTGTTTTGTTGTTAAGATGATGGGTCATATATCACATGATCTAATTGGGGCTGTCCTAGTCTGATTTGGGGAGGGGTTAACACTTGATTTAAACACTGTTGTTTGTTCACTTCTTGTTTGGTCTGATGAAGGGGTGATTGATCCCCGAAACATCACATTTTTGTGCTAAATAAAGCACTTCTTCACAAATCCAGTGAGTGCAAGCCTCTTTCTTGGTTTTTATATATATATATATATATATATATATATATATATATATATATATATATATATATATATATATATATATATATATATATATATATATTCTAAATATACTCATGTCTAGTGTTAAAATACACATGCTCAATTGAGCCAGATAGTCACATGTATGGAACATATAGTTTATTAAAGCTAGGAAATTATGAGTGTATTAAATACATTTGATAAAAAATATACGGCTAGATTACGAGTTGTGCGTTAGGGTAAAAAAGCAGCGTTATTACGAATCTTGAAGGTTTAGGGTCACTGCACACTTTTTTGGCCTTACCGCAAAACGACTTACGTAAACTTCGTAAAGTCTTTTTTCTATGGGACATCCATAGCGCCGGTATTATAAGTCTGTCCTGGGAGGCCAAAAAGTGAGCGGTACACCCTACCCTGTCAAGAGTCCTAACGCATTTAAAAGTCAGTAGTTAAGAGTTTTATCGTATAACGCCGTAAATTAAAACTCATAACTAAAGTGCTAAAAAGTACACTAACACCCATAAACTACCTATTAACTCCTAAATCAAGGCCCTCCCGCATCGCAAACACTATAAAATTTGTAACCCATAATCTGCCGCTTCCGCCACCGCCGCCACCTACATTATATTTATGAACCCCTAATCTGCTTCCCCCAACATCGCCGACACCTACATTATATTTATTAACCCCTAATCTGCCGTCCCCAATGTTGCCGCCACTATAATAAACATATTAACCCCTAAACCGCCGCACTCCCAACTCGCAAACATTAGTTAAATATTATTAACCCCTAATCTGCCATCTCTAACATTGATGCCACCTACCTACATTTATTAACCCCTAATCTGCTGCCCCCAACGTTGCCACCACTATATTAAAGTTATTAACCCCTAAATCTAAGTCTAAGTTTTATTTATGTATTAGTTGATGTTGGACAAATAAATACTCATCAATGGGCTAAATGTCATTAGCCCTTATGTTTTTTCAATTATACATACAGGCTTAGAACTAGCGGAGAAAATATGCATATGTGGCAATATGAGCATTACTTATATATAAAGGTATCTCAAATAAAATCCTTTATTTAAACAAATTAATGGGGTAGAGCAAACATAAAAGTAACAAGTAGCTGACCAACTAGGGGTTAATCTTAATAGACTGAAGAACCAATTGGAAATTACATAGAAACATAGATATTGACGGCAGATAAGAGCCATAGGCCCAGCAAGTCTGCCCGACCTTACCTAACAGTATAAACTTATCTAGTTCGTAGGATAGCCCTATGCTTGTCCCATGCATTTTTAAAGTCCCCCACAGTGTTTGTTGCTACTACCTCTTGAGGAAGTTTATTCCATAAATCAATCACTCTTTCTGTAAAGAAGTGCTTCCTCAAATTACTCCTGAATCTACTACCCTTTAGCTTGAGCTCATGACCCCTTGTTCTTGAATTTCCATTTTATGTAAAATACCCACAGCCTCAGTTTTACTAAACCCTTTAATGTACTTGAAAGTTGCTATCATATCACCTCTTTCCCTTCTCTCCTCTAAGCTATACATATTTAGGTCATTGAGCCTATCCTGGTAAGTTTTATTTTTTAGACCATGTACCATTTTGGTAGCCCTCCTTTGCACAGATTCAAGTTTGTTAATATCCTTCTGAAGATATGGTCTCCAGAACTGCACACAATACTCAAGATGAGGCCTAACTAATGATCTATAAAGTGGCATAAGAACCTTACTATTTCTGCTGCAAATACCTCTACCATCAGGTTTAAGAGGCAGGAAGGAGGGGTAACAGGTCATGTTCATGATTAAGGGATTAACCGAAACATGTAGGACAGACCAGTTCCTGAAAATGTTCTGCCTATTTTTTTGATTTGATTTTAACTTCTCTGTTGCCTACTAAGATGTTTTAATCTACATGTGGATATTAAAATTATGTATGCTTACTTTGGAGGATCGCAGTGTACTTCTTTCTGTTTGATTGTTCTATGCCCACACACTGCTTGATCCTTGAGGAGAAGGGACAGAGCTGGATGAGACACTGAATATTGGAGCAAGACGCTGAGCGATTAAGCACAGAGCCGGAGCAGCTGATCGGCAACTACGGATGCCCGGATGTGACACGCTGACGTCTGACGTCACACGCCGAACAACGTGAACAGACGAGGAACAGATTGGTTCCCAGGCGGATCTAGGACTTGAATCCGGCAGCGGTCCACAGGAGCTCAGACACGGCGCAGACTAGGGGACAGATGAAGCGGTAAACCTGAGATATGTGAATAAAATACATGAAAAACAGGTGAGCAATCCGCAATTTTCATATGTGTCTCCCAGAATGTCTGAATTATAAAGCAAAAAGTGTCATACGTGGACTAGACTGCTGGTGGATTCGAAAACATACAGGGATCTACTTGTCACGAACAGTGCCTCATCATTAACATATATATATGTCAGTTATATTGAGCGCAAGTCCTTGAGACCACAGAGGGAAATATTGTTTGGACTAGCATTGAGACTTTTGCATCATATCTCTCTGGGACTCGGACTGTTACTGTCCCCAGTGTACCTATATCCATATGTTTGGCACATTTATAATAATTTTGTGACCAAGTTATATTAAAATGGCAACAGGGTTGTTTTCACTGAAATCAATTTCCGATTTGGACTCAGAAAGATTAACCCTTGAGGATACTTTTGTCAAACAAACTGAACTATTATCTATTAGTGATGTATTTCTGGCTATGGAGCGCACCTTAATTAAAGAGTATAGGATATGGTGGGACCAAAGAGCATTGGAGAAATATTTGACCCTGGATTTGATTCCCAGAGGGCTGAGGATGCATAAATTTCCCACTTTCCAGGTTGATGACCCTGATTTTTTGCAAGAATGGAACGATATTTTAAGTGACTGTTCTAAGAGACTCATGCAATTAATCATAAAGTTTAAGCAATGTCAATTGATTAAAATCAGGGAAGAATTGAATAAGATACAGGTGCAGTTAAATGAATTTTTAGAGCACCCCAAATATAAAGATTTTGACAATTTGTTAGGTGAAACAATTGTCAAGTTTAGAAGTGAAATTGACAACTTTAAACTAAGGAAATTTGTGAGGGATAATAATGATTATACCAGTAACAAAGTTTATACTTGGCAGAATAGATCTGGCTCTAGGACAAACAGACCTAAGTTCAGGAAGAATAAGAGTACTTCTAAAATGGGATCAGGAGGGGAAGGTAAAAGAGTGACCTTTTCAGATAAAGACAGCACAGATGAGGATAATGAATACAGGTCAGATGAGTATGGTGCAGGTGATTCCAGTGGGAATTCAGGTGATGAAGTGCAGGCATTAGTACCTAAGAGTGTCCTAAAGAGGACAGAGACAGCACATGGTTTAGGTCAGAAAAAGGCTGGAAATGATGGCAGGGTACATAGCATTAAAAAGAATAACAAAAGTGTGAATGAGAGACAACAGGAGTTCCTCAGTGATAATGAGGGGGATGTTAGACCATCAACATTCATACCCCAGACCATGGAGAATAGCCAGGAACAGGTTTTTCGGTTAGACCCGAAAGGAGTATAAGGCGGCGGAGACATAGACCAAGGAGGAAAGGGAAGGGCCAGGGCACAACCAAAAAGAAATGCACGCAACAAATACAAAATATGACTGTTATTAATTTATCCGAAACTGTATTAACAGACCCACAGATTGAAGTGCTCAGTCTGGGCTTGGGCTTCGTTCCAACCAATAAATTTGATTTATTTGAAACTATTGTTGACATAAATAGACTGGTCAGGGACTTGACCCTGAAAAAGTTCTTTTGGGGATCTAGTAACCAAGAGGAAGGGTTGGAAAATCAAAGCAGTATTGATTCACAGGAAACTAATGAGGTTCTCCCTAATATCACTGACATTATAGATTTCAAAGAAGGGATTGACTATTTGACCTTACATGAGTTAGGGACTTCAAGTTCCCACTCAGATTTTCCTGTTAATAGGAAACACACAGGGTTTAGGCCCCAATCTATCTTTTACCCCACTAGAACCAGAGGACCCTTTATTGAAGCCTTTCATCGTAGGGTTGAGGAGGATCTGGTTAAACTCTCAGAACAGAGTAATAAGATAACACATAACCTGAGCCCAACCCAAAGATTGGCATTAGAACAGCTAGGGAAGAATGAAGACATAGTCATTAAACAAGCGGACAAGGGGGGCTGCATAGTGGTGATGGGGAGAGATAAATATGTTGAAGAGGCCTTGAGGCAGTTGACAGACACCCTGGTTTATAAAGAACTTAACTATAACCCAACGGAAAGATTTGGGATTGAATTGAGACATCTTTTGGATGATGGTCTGATGAGGGGGCATATTGACCAAGGGACATTTGATTATTTGATGGTACTTAAACCTGTCATCCCTATTTTTCATCACCTTCCCAAGGTCCATAAGACCTTGGAGGAGGTGAAGGGTAGACCAATTGTCTCAGGCATAGGGTCGCTTTTTGAAAAACTTTCAGGTTGGATTGAGTCCCTTTTGCAACCAGTCATTCACTTTTTGCCATCTTATCTGAAAGATACCACGCATCTCATAAAAGCAATGGATAGTGTCATATGGGAGGAAAATTGTACATGGCTAACAGTTGATGTGGTTGGCCTCTACTTGGCCATTCCCCATGAATTCGGCATTGAAGCCGTGAGGTATATGCTACGAAATTTTAGCAATTATCATGAGGATTTAATTGAATTTATTGTTGAGGCCCTTACTTTCCTCCTGACACATAATTATTTCAAGTTTGAGCATACTTTTTACCTCCAAAGACGTGGGACAGCGATGGGAGCTAAATTTGCCCCATCATATGCCAACCTATTCATGGGTTGGTGGGAACTGTCCCACGTCTTTGGAGATAATAACCCATTCAGAGATAGGATTAGATCCTATAAACGTTTTATAGATGATCTCCTTTTTATCTGGGTGGGGGAGATTGCTGAGATGCAAGACTTTTTGATTTACCTCAATTCTAACAGGATAGGTTTGGAATTCACTGCCCAAATAGGGACAAGTACAATACCATACCTGGATGTGGAACTTAGGGGGGATCCTCTAAATGGTAAGGTCTCTACATCCCTATATCGTAAGCCTATTACCTCCAACTCCTTGCTTCATGCCAGGAGTAATCATCCCCGTCATACGGGGTTTGGGGTGGCCAAGGGGCAGTTCATGAGACTAAAGCGGAACTGCTCCCTGGAAGAAGATTTTGCAAAGGAGAGTGAGACACTAAGTTGTCTCCTCTCTGAGAGAGGTTACTCACGCAAAGTCATCAATAGAGCCCATTTGGAGGTAACTAGGATGAGTAGAAGTGAGATATTGAGGGGGAACACCAGGCAAAGGAATGGTTATGATCTAACAAGACCTACTCTGGTTACTACCTATAGCCCGCAGTTTAAAGATATTACCAATATTGTCAGCAAACATCTACCTATACTTACAGCTGAGGACAGCTTGAGGGACTATGTGTCCAAAGGGTGCAATTTTGTCTCTAAGAGAGCATGCACGATTGGCAATTTGGTGGCACCAAGCGTACTAAGGGATAAAGAGAGGGCCAGCAGCAGTTGGCTAAGTGTGAAAGGGCACTTTAAATGCCACTTCTCTAAATGCATAGCCTGTCAGTACAGCAGAGTGACGTCCACCTTCCAGTCAGCTACAACCAGTCGGGTTTTCAATCTAGATACAAGGTGGATGAAGGATACTCGGCAATCCTGTGCAGTAGTAAAAAACTTTTTCTTTATTTATGAAGACCACTTTAAAAGACAGATGTCAGCTTCATTCCTCCAAATACTATATACAGCACACTTTGAACAAGCAGTAGGTTGGTGGTCACTAATGCTGACGCGTTTCGGCTCCCCACGCCGTAGTCATAGCATATCTTAGTGACCATCAACCTCAATTTAAAAAGGATTACATCAAACCCTATTGGTTAATTCCAAACTGCCAAATTGTACAAATTGTAGAACCCCTTTTGTTGTATACATGGTAGATTGCTCCAAGTGTAACGGACAGTATATAGGGTGTACCACAAGGGAGGTGCGCTCCAGGATCAGAGAGCATCTAAATGATATCTCTCATGATAAAGACAGCTCAGGCCTCTCACAACACTTTATCTCTGTGCATGGGGGCGATGTTACATCGCTCTCATGGCAGGTTATTGAATGTGTACGAACACCCCCTAGAGGGGGAGATAGAGCAGCACGCCTGATGCTGCGTGAAGCCTTTTGGATCTTCAAAGTGAAGACAAGAAGGCCACAGGGCTTCAATATAGAGGGGGATGTGATAAATTTCTGGAAGAGATAGTAGTTTTCCCCTGGTCCCCTATTTGATCAGTACAGCAGTGATTGCCTACACATAAAAAATATACACATATATATGGTGCTGAAATATGAATCTCAAGATATTAGATGTCAAGCTTGTGTATATTTTGCTAGTTAAAGAGGATAATTGAGTTTTATTTATGTATTAGTTGATGTTGGACAAATAAATACTCATCAATGGGCTAAATGTCATTAGCCCTTATGTTTTTTCAATTATACATACAGGCTTAGAACTAGCGGAGAAAATATGCATATGTGGCAATATGAGCATTACTTATATATAAAGGTATCTCAAATAAAATCCTTTATTTAAACAAATTAATGGGGTAGAGCAAACATAAAAGTAACAAGTAGCTGACCAACTAGGGGTTAATCTTAATAGACTGAAGAACCAATTGGAAATTACCATCAGGTTTAAGAGGCAGGAAGGAGGGGTAACAGGTCATGTTCATGATTAAGGGATTAACCGAAACATGTAGGACAGACCAGTTCCTGAAAATGTTCTGCCTATTTTTTGATTTGATTTTAACTTCTCTGTTGCCTACTAAGATGTTTTAATCTACATGTGGATATTAAAATTATGTATGCTTACTTTGGAGGATCGCAGTGTACTTCTTTCTGTTTGATTGTTCTAACCCTAACACCCCCTAACTTAAATATAATTTAAATAAGTCTAAATAAAATTCCTATCATTAGCTAAATTATTCCTATTTAAAACTAATAGTTACATTGTAGCTATCTTAGGGTTTATTTCTATTTTACAGGCAAGTTTGTATTTATTTTAACTAGGTAGAATAGTTATTAAATAGTTATTAACTATTTAATAACTACCTAGCTAAAATAAATACAAACGTACCTGTAAAATAAAACCTAACCTAAGTTACACTAACACCTAACACTACACTATAATTAAATAAATTAACTAAATTAACAATTAAATCAATTAAATTATCTAAAGTACAAAAAAAAACACTAAATTACAGAAAATAATAAACAAATTACAAGATATTTAAACTAATTAACCTAATCTAATAGCCCTATCAAAATAAAAGAAGCCCCCCACAAAATGAAAAAAAACCCTAGCCTAAATTAAACTACCAATAGCCCTTAAAAGGGCCTTTTGCTGGGCATTACCCCAAAGTAATCAGCTCTTTCTATTGGCTGTTCCAATCAATCCAATAGGATTTTTTCTACCTTAATTCCGATTGGCTGATGGAATTCTATCAGCCAATCGGAATCTAAGGGACGCCATCTTGGATGACGTCACTTAAAGGAACCGTCATTTAGTAAGAAGACTCTGTTGAAAGAGGATGCTCTGCGCCGGATGTCTTGAAGATGGACCCGCTCCGCGCCGGATGGATGAAGATAGAAGATGCCGTCTGGATGAAGACTTCTGTCCGTCTGGAGGACCACTTCGCCCGGCTTGGATGAAGACTTCTCCCGGCTTCGTTGAGGATTTCGGCCCGGCTTGGATGAAGACTTCTCCCGGTAAGACGATTTTCAGGGGGTTAGTGTTAGGTTTTTTTAAGGGTGTATTGGGTGGGTTTTATTTTTAGGTTAGGGACTTTGGGCTTGCAAAACAGCTAACTGCCCTTTTAAGGTCAATGCCCATCCAAATGCCTTTTTCAAGGCAATGAGGGAGTTTAGGTTTTTTTAGTTAGTATTTTATTTGGGGGGTTGGTTGTGTGGGTGGTGGGTTTTACTGTTGGGGGGGTTGTTTGTATTTTTTTTTCAGGTTAAAGAGCTGATTACTTTTGGGCATCTCTCAATTATGACCTAGATTACAAGGGGAGCGCTCATGATAGCACAGGGTGCCCTATCCATATTATAGCCCTGCACTAAGAATAGTGCACAATCTAATATTACAAGTCAATAGTAAAATAGTATTACCTGAAAATGTTTAACGCAGCTAACTTTTTTTTAGCTCATCCTATACTTTTAATGGATAGCATGGGCTGAATTAACATTGCTCATATTACAAGAATTATGTGTGGTGCACATGCGCAACACATAATAGCACTAAAAAATTTAGCACATCTGGAGAGCTGAAAAAATGTATAGACAAACACAATGTGCTTAAGCTAACAACACACAAACAGTTATCATCTTTCATGTTTTTATTAAATATATTGCATTAAACATTCACAGTGCTATGGAAAAAGTAAGTGAACACTTGGATTTAATAGCTAGTTAATCACCTTTTGCAGCAATAACCTCAGTGTTGTCACTAGGGTTGGTGTCACCCGGTGCGGCATCTCACTATGTCATCCCCCCCCCCCATTTTTTTATTTATTTTTTTACTAATGTTACTCTGAATGTATTGTAATGGCAATAGTGACATTAACAACATTTCTGGTATTTGTTTGGGCTTTATTATTTGTTATTTGTCTGTAGTCATGCTGCATATATTGCTTTACAGTATGTGTCCCTAGTAAGACTAACTGGCATGCATGCATAGTAATATAATATAATAATATTACTATATGCAAGCATGCCATGTAGTCTTACTAGGGACTAATACTGTAAAGCAATATATGCAGCATGACTACAGACAAATAGCAAATAAAGCCCAAACAAATACCAGAAAAAAAAAATCAAATGCACCATAATTCATTTATATTCCAGCCAGGCATGAGGCATCCTTGTAATCCAGCCTTACACTTACAATATACTGTATTTTTTCCCAGTGGCGTAGCGTGGGGCACAGGGGCAGTTGCCCTGGGTGCATAATTCTTAGGGGTGCAAAATTAAAGAGCCATCTTCTATGAGGTGCGCTCTCCAGTCTCCACCACCACTCTCACTGAGTGTCTCGCATGCAGCGCCAGGAGGAAGTGATCATCCTGGTGGTTTGTGCCTGCACTTTTCATTTCTACCTCTAGGTGTTACTGTTCCATTATAGCTCAACGTAAATAGTTACTGCTTTCCTCTCTAGACTTTTCTCCCCCTTCCTGAGCTCTAGTGCAATGTGAGACCTAGCAGGAGACCTGATATAGGTGAGTTGTGCAGACTCCCATACTTTATATTGTGTAGACTTTCATACTTTATATTGTGCAGACTTCCATACTTTATATTGTGCATACTCCTAAACTCTACATTGTACTGACTCCCAAACTCTATATTATGCAGACTCCCAAACTCTATATTGTGCAGACTTCCATACTTTATATTGTGTAGACTCTCAAACTTTACAATGTCCAGATTTCCATACTTTATATTGTGTAGAGTCCCAAACTCTATATTGTGCAGACTCCCAAACTTTATATTGTGTATACTCCCAAACTTTATATTGTGTAGACTCCCAAACTTTATATTGTGCAGACTCCCAAACTTTATATTGTGTAGACTCTCGAACTCTATATTGTGCAGACTCCTAAACTCTATATTGTACTGATTCCCAAACTCTATATTGTGCTGACTTTCATACTTTATATTGTGTAGACTCCCAAACATACAGAAAACACACAAAGACATTCACACCCCCTCACAAAGAAATCCAAACACACAAAGACTTATTTACACACACACCCTCACTGAGACATCCACAGAAAATGCACAAAGACAGACACACAAACCCTCACAGAGAGACCAACAGAAAAAAATACATACACACTCATAGAGACACCAACAAAAGCACAAAGACATAAACACAGACACCCACAGAAACACTCACAGGAGTTAACATTTCTGCACATTGCCATCCCCTAAATCAACAGTGTGTGACATGCATGATAAAAAAAATATCAGAAATTAAGAGATTACTTTTTAAAGAATGATATTTGTAAATGTGCAAACAAAAATACTTCTGTGAATTCAAAATTGTACATTATTGATCTGTCAGAATGGGTAGATGAAGAAAAGTACTTTTGAAAGGTTGACATATGTTTGGGGGCTTTTTCCCCCATTTTCCCTAACCAAGAGCACCACTTCAAATCTGGTGTACAAATGTTCCCATCTGTCAGCTGTACTTATGGATTTTGAAAATGCTGTACTCTATATGGTCTTCGTGGAACTATAAGCTTTGGTACTCAATCTCATACCATTAAATGCAAGATTTAGGCGTGTTTGTATGTATTTCAAAATTAAGTCAGCTGTAGTGTAAACTGAACAGTGTTAAGTTAATTTGTCTCATTTCAAACACTGAGCATCTTAGCCTGAGAGTCTAACATTTTATGCAGATGTAAAAATCTTATATAAAATGCCTCCTAGCTTCTGGAAAGTCCTTGCATAAAGAGACAGTAGACTGGAATCTAATAAAATATATATATATATATATATATATATATAAATACAAAAAAATCAGGAGGAAACATTTGTGCATGGTTTTACATATAGAATTTCTACAGCATTGTCAAATAATCATAAATACACTGCAGCATATTGCTAAATAAATGTGTTTTTATGGACCCCTGGCCCCATCATACAACTACGCCACTGAAATTACAATCCGAAATTGCACAAATAAATAAAAAAAATTACTAAGTAAGTCCTGACTCAGACACACACTGTACACACTGAAGTGCCAAGTCTGTCTCACACTGTGCATAGTGGTTTAGTGCACACTCAAAAATCCTCTCAAACACTAATGCTTTACTCCTTGTAATGACATTTCACAAGCTCAATAGCACTCTGCTTTAGCGCCCTCTGGTGGCTGTCAAAATGTAAAAATATATATATATATATATTTTTATTTTTTTAAATAATAGTTGTGCTTGCCTCATGGGGACCCCTGGCCCACTGGGCCCCTGACAGGAGTCACCCTATTCACCCCTGATGGTGGCCCTTAAAGTGAGATTTGAAATGAAAGTGTTCTATGTTAGGTGTTAAATTTCACAATCTATTTTCATATCTATGATAAGTTCAAACCCGTTTCCTTGATTTTCTTCACCAGCTTGCTTACACTTCATCTCATCTATAATAAAGTGATGATACAGAAACTTCTGAATTATAACAGTGACCTACATAGAAATGACAATCACATATTAAATTGTTTAATTATTTTTGCCTTTGCAAATTAAAAATGGATGCATTGGGATAATTATCCTTGCAAATTAATTCGGACTGAATTTATTCTATATATAGACGTCAACTTAAGTTTGCATTTTGTATTGATGAAAATATGTTGATTGCTGCTTCTGATTAATTTAGATCAGCACAGTAATTCCAACATAGATTGCTGATTATGCGGACAAGGGTGTCAGAGACTTAAAGAGATATAAAAGTTAACAAATAAATTGGTAACAATTTTTAGAACAGTTAATTTCACTACTTTCTCCCTATTCTTTGTTTCCTCAGTGAATTTTTACTTAAAAAAAAAAATTAAAGGGACAGTCTACAATAGAATTGTTATTGTTTTAAAATATAGATAATCCCTTTATTTATTACCCATTCCCCAGTTTTGCACAACCAACACTGTTACATTAATATAATTTTTACCTCTGTGATTACCTTGTATCATTGAGTTGCAGTTAGTACTGTGTTGTGCTAACTCTTAATTAACTTCCCGGGCATGAAAACAATGTTATCTATATGACCCACATGAACAATCAGTCTCCTGTTGTGAAAAGCAAACACAAAAGCATGTGATTAAGAGGCTGTCTATAGAGTTTTTGAAACAGGCCAACATTTAGAGGTTTAAATGTTATAAAGTATATTAATATATCAATGTTGGTTGTGCAAAGCTGGGGAATGGATATTAAAGGCATTATCTATCTTTTTTAAACAATAACAATTTTTGTGTAGACTGTCCCTTTAAAGCGACCCACTGCAGTCGCTGTGTATCCACTCTGCCTGTATCCTTTTGCAGAAGAAACAGCAGGGGCTCTGTTTTTTCGCTTTCAAGCTTTATTTTTAATATATACAGCTGCATAAAAAAACAGAGCAGAGTATGATTGTTCCGAAAAGATTTTTTTTGGTTTTCTTTTGAGTAAATCCATCATAAACCTAATGAGCACATGGAAATAAAAAAGATAAATAATATACATTGATTTGTCTTTATTTTGTACAGTAGGTCAGCAATTTAGGGTTATAAAATAAGCTAGCTAATATTGTTCTCGATTACATTAAAACTCTCATTTTATTTTAAAAAAAAAGTGAGTTTTAAATCAAATCAAACACACATGCGCTGGATAACACCCACAATATTCAGTCTTCATTTCCCCACAATGGCACCGTTAACAAATTAATACAAGAAAAAATACATTGATAGAAATATAATACCCACAAGTGGTATTATTATAGGTGGCACCAAAACACTAAAATTTTACCCTTAGTGTATAAGTAAAAAATAGATTATGTAGCTTATTGGATACTGATATATGCCATTTTAAACAACATGATTGTTACCATTATCTAAGTTGCTTCGTTCTCTTGGTATTATTTGATGAAAAGCATACCTAGGTAGACTCAGATGCAGCATTGCACTACTGGGAGCTATCTGCTGATTAGTGACTGCACATAAATCCCTCTTTTTAATAGCTCACATGATGTGTTTAGCTAGCTCCTAGTAGTGAATTGCTTCTCAAACAATACCAAGAAAATACAGCAAATTTGTTAATAGAAGTAAATTGGAAAGTTTTTTTTTAAATTGTATGCTTTATCTGAATCATGAAAGAAAAAGTTTTGGTTTTAAATCCCTTTAATTGATGGTGCTTTAATCATTATTAATGACAGTCAATGTTGTTGACATGGGCAAGACCATCTTATTTTTTTAAGTCTCAGCAATTGAATATTTGTTATCATTTATCCAGTGTGTGTTATGAGTCGATCTGTTTAGTATTTGTCATGTGTCTTTAGTTGTTGAATTCGATGTGTCCATTTTGTTGTCTATATTTAGTCGATAACTTGTCGTTAGGTGGATAATGATTGTCAAAGCATACACTGTCGGCATTTAACATTGTACAAGCATTTCTGGTGAAAGCATTTCTGGTGAAATGATGATAAAAGTAAATTGGGAAGTTGTTTAAAATGACATGCCCTATTTAAATCATGGAAGTTTTTTTTGGACTTGACTGCCCCTTTAATATATATATATATATATATATATATATATATATATATATATATATATATATATATGTTTTACCTCTGTTATTATTTTGAATCTAAGCCTCTCCAGACTGCACCTTTATTTCAGTTCTTTTGACAGACTTGCATTTTAGCCAATCAGTGCCCTCTCATAAGTAACTCCACGGGTGTGAGCACAGTGTTAGCTATATGGCACACATGAACTAACGCCCACTAGCTCTGACAATATGTCAAATGCATTCAGATAAGAGGCAGCCTTCAAGGGCTTAGAAATTAACATATGAACCTACCTAGGCCATATTTATATATATATATATATATATATATATATATATATATATATATATATATATATATATATATATATATATATATCTGTATGTGTATATATGTGTTTAAATAAATATTTATGTGTGTGTATGTATATGTATATATATATATATATATATATATATATATATATATATATATATGTAATCATATAGATATATATTTTAAATATATACGCATAAATATAAATATATATATATATATATATATAATTTTACTCTTAGTGAAGAACAAAGGTATTTAAAGTATTCTAAACATATCTTTTGGCTTTAGTGCACCTTTTGGTTAGCACACTAGTGAAAGCCTGTAGAAGGTTTTGTAGCACACCCCATAGAAGTCTGTGGGGAAAGGGAGTTATACGACCTCCAGATATTAGTGTATTTTGCTCATACTCTTAACATTTTACTTTCAGTTTCAAGCCATATATATATATATATACAAGTGATGCCTGATATCTGTATGTGCTAATAATAGGGTGAACATATTGCCGCTTTAAAAAGGGACACATATGAAAAATACATATGTCAGGGTTCTTATACAAAACATTTCTTTAAACAGCCCTGAAAACAGACCTGACATATGTATTTTTCATATGTGTCCCTTTTTAAAGCGGCAATATGGTCACACTAGCTAATAAGCTATTTATTCATAGTGAATGGCTTATGAAGTCAAATGCTCTGTTGACCTTTGTGAAGAAAAGTTAAAATCCATTACAATATTTTATTATTTTTTTAATTAAATAGGCAGAGGAACAATGCGAACTAAAATCTGTGGAACATGAAGAGGATGTCACCCCTTTAGCCGCCAAGGAGGCCAGCAGACTGGGAGAGGATGAGCTTCTTAAATATTTACATGTAAGTATTGTTATCTGTTCATTGACACACTGAGCTAGCTTGAGATACTACTTTACTAATAGTTTATTTGTATAAAGATTCTTAGGGCGGAAAAAGACTCTCAAGGATGCAGTTTATAACTTTATAGACTAGTAAGTCATAAACATATCTGGAAACTTTTAGGATCAGTTTACCCTGATACTCAAAAAATAATACATATAAATGAATAATGATCATCTATAAACCAGGCCCCCTCAGCCATATACAGACATCAAATCAAATGCCTACCTCTTCGGCTCTTTTATCAGCCACATACTAATATCAGATTAGACCTCTGACCCCTGGCCCTGCAGCTCCATACTCACATCAGCTTCCAATTTTTCAGTCCTTCACTTCAATATTTTAATGGTGGGTTGAATTCTGTTGTTGCTGTTTTTCTCTGCGTGCTGTGTGACATTTTGTTCATGGCCTTTGTTGGGGGGGGGGTAAGAAGACTGCTGGGCGTTGCTGTCACAGGGCTAGATTACAAGTGGCACGTTAACATTAGCATGCTTATTTCAAGTAAACACGACCACATGAGTGCAAAACAAAATTTGCGCTTGTCAGATTAGCGCAACTGAAGACCTTGCATAAAAGGTTAGAGCTAAATAAAAAGTTGCACTAAACACAAGATAAATATATTAAATAAAGTGTTACACTCATAAATACACTATCTAATAAAAATGAGTCATATAAATATAAGTATAAGTATATAGTAGATGACAATGTATTTGAATGGAAAGGGCTATAATGTATATATATACATACATACATGTACATGTCTAAATGTGTGTGTGTGTATATATATATATATATATATATATATATATATATGTCTATGGGGAGAAGAAGTTAGCATGGTCGCAATATCTAAAGTCCTCAAGTAAGCACACGGCTGCTTTTATTCAAGGGGTAACATTTCACTTTCAGCTTGTAATACGCGTGCTAACCCGTGTATGTTAAAAGTTTACTTCTGCTAGTGTTTGCTTGTGAGCTAAAGTGCTAAATATATCACGCCACTTGTAATCTGCCCCACAATGTGCAAATATGTAGTAATCTGTGTATTAATGCATGCTGTTATGGGGAGCAGCACAAAAAGCTGTGTCGCTCCTTGACCGGATAAATAGGGTACTCTGTGTACAGATCTCCTGTTATAGAATGCACAGAACTCATGAAAGTACCATTGTTCAACTCCAAGAACTTTTTATCAACAGAAGATAACACACCCGTTTCACTGTTATACCTAATACTTGTCCCTAGTGTTAGAATATATGAACTGCAACAAATATAAACAGCAACAACTGGAAGAAACTAGGGTTGCACCGATACCGATACTAGTATCGGTATCGGTACCGATACCAAGTACTTGCATGAGTACTTGTACTCGTGCAAATGCACCGATACTTAAACCGATACCTCCACTTACTACCCATATGCTATCTTGTGGTGTTTTTTTTCAAACTGCACGTTTCCATTTCATTTAAAGCTGGAGTGGAGACTAAACTAAAAATTGCTTACTACTGTTCTGCCAATACAAATTGCTCTTATTTGTATTATTGTAGGACAGATTACTTTACATCATTTAGACAAACCCCTGAAGTACTGGGCAATTAATAAACTGAGATTTCCAGCTCTGGCTCCAAAAATATCTTTCTGCCCCATGCAGTAGAGTGGGAAGTTGAACCTCCTTACTGATAGCAAAAACAGATTTATAGCTGAACATGCAGAGATGCTTCTGTTCTGTTCCTTAAAAAGAACTTGCCACTAACTTTTGAAAAATTATTCTAATTGCTAGATTGCCTTTTATACTGCTAGTTCTCATCTTGCACAATTATGTTCAAAACATACTGTACTCTGAGGAACATCTTAGCTTATATAATTGCAGGAAGAGTACTCATAGGAAAAATTAAGTTAATCCCAATGAACACTCATCCTGCAATTATAGGACTAGATTTAGATTACATTTGATTGGTAAGCTTTACCAATGCTCTCTTCACATTTCCAACTCCATAGCCTTTAATGGAGTAGGACGTGTAATGAGAGCATTGGTAAAGCTTACCATTCAAAATGTAATCTAGCCCGTAGTGTTGTTCGCCATGATTAAACAGTATTCTGTTCTATTTTTTACTGTATGGCACTTTTGGTTGGTTGCAATTTTATATTTGTTATTTATTGTTGTTAATATATTTTATTGCAATATTTTTATTTCTAAACATGTTCTGTGAACTTTGTGACAAATAAAACCTGTTTTATTATTTCATAATGTCTTGAGCTACAGTCCTTCATAATTATAAAGAAGGAATCTTAAATAATTAGTCTGTATTGTGCTTGGTAAACTGTCACATGACATAAAAAAAAGTATCGGTAATTGGTATCGGCGAGTATTTGAAAACAAGTATCGGTACTTGTACTCGGTCTTAAAAAAAACAGAATTTATGCTTACCTGATAAATTACTTTCTCCAACGGTGTGTCCGGTCCACGGCGTCATCCTTACTTGTGGGATATTCTCTTCCCCAACAGGAAATGGCAAAGAGTCCCAGCAAAGCTGGTCACATGATCCCTCCTAGGCTCCGCCCACCCCAGTCATTCGACCGACGGACAGGAGGAAATATATATAGGAGAAACCATATGATACCGTGGTGACTGTAGTTAGAGAAAATAATTCATCAGACCTGATTAAAAAACCAGGGCGGGCCGTGGACCGGACACACCGTTGGAGAAAGTAATTTATCAGGTAAGCATAAATTCTGTTTTCTCCAACATTGGTGTGTCCGGTCCACGGCGTCATCCTTACTTGTGGGAACCAATACCAAAGCTTTAGGACACGGATGAAGGGAGGGAGCAAATCAGGTCACCTAAACGGAAGGAACCACAGCTTGCAAAACCTTTCTCCCAAAAATAGCCTCCGAAGAAGCAAAAGTATCAAATTTGTAAAATTTGGCAAAAGTGTGCAGTGAAGACCAAGTCGCTGCCTTACATATCTGGTCAACAGAAGCCTCGTTCTTGAAGGCCCATGTGGAAGCCACAGCCCTAGTGGAGTGAGCTGTGATTCTTTCAGGAGGCTGCCGTCCGGCAGTCTCATAAGCCAATCGGATGATGCTTTTAAGCCAAAAGGAAAGAGAGGTAGAAGTCGCCTTTTGACCTCTCCTTTTACCAGAATAAACAACAAACAAGGAAGATGTTTGTCTGAAATCTTTAGTAGCCTCTAAATAGAACTTTAGAGCACGGACAACGTCCAAATTGTGTAACAAACGTTCCTTCTTTGAAACTGGATTCGGACACAAAGAAGGTACAACTATCTCCTGGTTAATATTTTTGTTAGAAACAACTTTAGGAAGAAAACCAGGCTTAGTACGCAAAACCACCTTATCTGCATGGAACACCAGATAAGGAGGAGAACACTGCAGAGCAGATAATTCTGAAACTCTTCTAGCAGAAGAAATTGCAACCAAAAACAAAACTTTCCAAGATAGTAACTTAATATCTATGGAATGTAAGGGTTCAAACGGAACCCCTTGAAGAACTGAAAGAACTAAATTTAGACTCCAGGGAGGAGTCAAAGGTCTGTAAACAGGCTTGATCCTAACCAGAGCCTGAACAAATGCTTGAACATCTGGCACAGCTGCCAGTCTTTTGTGTAGTAAGACAGATAAAGCAGAGATCTGTCCCTTTAGAGAACTTGCAGATAATCCTTTCTCCAAACCTTCTTGAAGAAAGGAGAGAATCTTAGGAATTTTTATCTTATTCCATGGGAATCCTTTGGATTCACACCAACAGATATATTTTTTCCATATTTTATGGTAAATTTTTCTAGTTAC
Source organism: Bombina bombina (assembly GCF_027579735.1). NCBI lineage: Eukaryota > Metazoa > Chordata > Amphibia > Anura > Bombinatoridae > Bombina > Bombina bombina. The sequence continues at coordinate 1,254,966,490 of NC_069499.1, forward strand.
AGGTTTTCTGGCCTGAACCAGAGTATCTATCACCTAATCTGAAAACCCACGCTTTGATAGAATCAAGCGTTCAATCTCCAAGCCTTCAGTTGGAGGGATACCAGATTTGGGTGTTCGAATGGACCTTGAACAAGAAGGTCCTGTCTCAAAGGTAGCTTCCATGGTGGAGCCGATGACATATTCACCAGGTCTGCATACCAAGTCCTGCGTGGCCACGCAGGAGCTATCAAGATCACCGAGGCCCTCTCCTGATTGATCCTGGCTACCAGCCTGGGAATGAGAGAAAACGGTGGGAATACGTAAGCTAGGTTGAAAGTCCAAGGAGCTACTAGTGCATCTACTAGAGTCGCCTTGGGATCCCTGGATCTGGACCCGTAGCAAGGAACCTTGAAGTTCTGACGAGACGCCATCAGATCCATGTCTGGAATGCCCCATAATTGAGTTATTTGGGCAAAGATTTCCGGATGGAGTTCCCACTCCCCCGGATGAAATGTCTGACGACTCAGAAAATCCGCTTCCCAATTTTCCACTCCTGGGATGTGGATCGCAGACAAGTGGCAGGAGTGATCCTCCGCCCATTGAATTATTTTGGTCACTTCTTTCATCGCCAGGGAACTCTTTGTTCCCCCTTGATGATTGATATACGCAACAGTCGTCATGTTGTCTGATTGGAACCTTATGAATTTGGCCTTTGCTAGTTGAGGCCAAGCTCTGAGAGCATTGAATATCGCTCTCAGTTCCAGAATGTTTATCGGGAGAAGAGACTCTTCCCGAGACCATAGACCCTGAGCTTTCAGGGATTCCCAGACCGCACCCCAGCCCACTAGACTGGCGTCGGTCGTGACAATGACCCACTCTGGCCTGCGGAAGCTCATTCCCTGGGACAGATGGTCCAGGGTCAGCCACCAACGGAGTGAATCTCTGGTCTTTTGATCTACTTGAATCATTGGAGACAAGTCTGTATAATCCCCATTCCACTGTTTGAGCATGCACAGTTGTAATAGTCTTAGATGAATTCGTGCAAAAGGAACTATGTCCATTGTTGCAACCATCAATCCTATTACTTCCATGCACTGCGCTATGGAAGGACGAGGAACAGAATGAAGCACTTGACAAGAGCTTAGAAGTTTTGATTTTCTGACCTCTGTCAGAAAAATCCTCATTTCTAAGGAATCTATTATTGTTCCCAAGAAGGGAACTCTTGTTGACGGGGACAGAGAACTCTTTTCTTTGTTCACCTTCCATCCGTGAGATGTGAGAAAGGCTAAAACGATGTCCGTATGAGCCTTTGCCTTTGACAGGGACGACGCTTGTATTAGAATGTCGTCCAAGTAAGGTACTACTGCAATGCCCCTTGGTCTTAAAACCGCTAGAAGGGACCCTAGCACCTTTGTGAAAATCCTTGGAGCAGTGGCTAATCCGAATGGAAGAGCCACAAACTGGTAATGTTTGTCCAGAAAAGCGAACCTTAGGAACTGATGATGTTCCTTGTGGATAGGGATATGTAGGTACGCATCCTTTAGATCCACGGTAGTCATAAATTGACTTTCCTGGATGGTGGGTAGAATCGTTCGAATAGTTTCCATTTTGAACGATGGTACCCTGAGAAATTTGTTTAGGATCTTCAAATCCAAAATTGGTCTGAACATTCCCTCTTTTTTGGGAACTACGAACAGATTGGAATAAAATCCCATTCCTTGTTCCTTTATTGGAACTGGGTGTATCACTCCCATCTTTAACAGGTCTTCTACACAATGTAAGAATGCCTGTCTCTTTATTTGGTTTGAGGATAAGTGAGACTTGTGGAACCTTCCCCTTGGGGGTAGTTCCATGAATTCCAGGAGATAACCTTGAGAAACTATTTCTAGCGCCCAAGGATCCTGAACATCTCTTGCCCAAGCCTGAGCAAAGAGAGAGAGTCTGCCCCCCACCAGATCCGGTCCCGGATCGGGGGCTACTCCTTCATGCTGTCTTGTTAGCAGTGGCAGGCTTCTTGGCCTGCTTACCCTTGTTCCAGCCTTGCATTGGTTTCCAGGCTGGTTTGGGTTGTGAGGCATTACCCTCTTGCTTAGAGGATGCAGAATTAGAGACTGGTCCATTTCTGCGAAAGGGACGAAAATTAGGCTTATTTTTAGCCTTAAAAGACCTATCCTGTGGAAGGGCGTGGCCCTTTCCCCCAGTGATGTCTGAAATAATCTCTTTCAAATCAGGTCCAAATAAAGTTTTACCTTTGAAAGGAATGTTAAGTAATTTTGTCTTGGATGACACATCCGCTGACCAAGACTTTAGCCAAAGCGCTCTGCACGCCACAATAGCAAACCCTGAATTTTTCGCCGCTAATTTTGCTAATTGCAAAGCGGCATCTAAAATAAAAGAGTTAGCCAATTTAAGTGCGTGAACTCTGTCCATAACCTCCTCATATGGAGTTTCTCTACTGAGCGACTTTTCTAGTTCCTCGAACCAGAACCACGCTGCCGTAGTGACAGGAACAATGCATGAAATTGGTTGTAGAAGGTAGCCTTGCTGTACAAAAATCTTTTTAAGCAAACCTTCCAATTTTTTATCCATAGGATCTTTGAAAGCACAACTATCTTCGATAGGAATAGTAGTGCGTTTGTTTAGAGTAGAAACTGCCCCCTCGACCTTGGGGACTGTCTGCCATAAGTCCTTTCTGGGGTCGACCATAGGAAATAATTTCTTAAATATAGGGGGAGGAACAAAAGGTATGCCGGGCTTTTCCCACTCTTTATTTACTATGTCCGCCACCCGCTTGGGTATAGGAAAAGCGTCGGGGGGCACCGGAACCTCTAGGAACCTGTCCATCTTGCATAATTTCTCTTGAATGACCAAATTGTCACAATCATACAGAGTAGATAACACCTCCTTAAGCAGTGCGCGGAGATGTTCTAATTTAAATTTAAATGTCACAACATCAGGTTCAGCTTGATGAGAAATTTTTCCTGAATCTGAAATTTCTCCCTCAGACAAAACCTCCCTCATGGCCCCTTCAGATTGGTGTGAGGGTATGACAGAACAATTATCATCAGCATCCTCTTGCTCTTCAGTGTTTAAAACAGAGCAATCGCGCTTTCTCTGATAAGTAGGCATTTTGGATAAAAGATTTGCTATGGAGTTATTCATTACAGCCGTTAATTGTTGCATGGTAATAAGTATTGGCGCACTAGATGTACTAGGGGCCTCCTGCATGGGCAAAACTGGTGTAGACACAGTAGGAGATGATGTAGTATCATGTTTACTCCCCTCATTTGAGGAATCATCTTGGGCAATATCATTATTTGTGGCAGTACTGTCCTTAATTTGTTTGGACGCTATGGCACAATTATCACATAAATTTAAATGGGGAGACACATTTGCTTTCATACATATAGAACATAGCTTATCTGAAGGTACAGACATGTTAAACAGGCTTAAACTTGTCAATAATGCACAAAAAACGTTTTAAAATAAAACCGTTACTGTCACTTTAAATTTCAAACAGAAAACACTTTATTACTGAATATGTGAAAAAGTATGAAGGAATTGTTCAAAAATCACCAAATTTTCACCACAGTGTCTTAAAGCCTTAAAAGTATTGCATACCAAATTTCAGAGCTTTAACCCTTAAAATAACGGAACCGGAGCCGTTTTTCAATTTAACCCCTATACAGTCCCAGATACAGTCTTTGCTAAGACCCAACCAAGCCCTGAGGGGAATACGATACCAAATGACGCCTTCTAAAAGCTTTTTCAGAGATTCTTAGATCCTCACACATGCATCTGCATGCCCTGCTCTCAAAAAACAACTGCGCATTAATGGCGCGAAAATGAGGCTCAGTCTATGACTAGAAAGGCCCCCTGACTGAAAAAGGTGTCCAATACAGTGCCTGCCGTTTTATAAACGTTCCCCAAGATTATAAATGTCAATTGTTAGCCTAAATTTGAATAATATGCACAAATAAAGCAATCGATTTAGCCCATAAAAATGTCTACCAGTTTTTTAGCCCATAATAAGCCCTTTATTCTGTTTGTTTTTGACTAAGAAAATGGCTTACCGGTCCCCATGAGGGGAAATGACAGCCTTCCAGCATTACACAGTCTTGTTAGAAATATGGCTAGTCATACCTTAAGCAGAAGAGTCTGCTAACTGTTTCCCCCAACTGAAGTTACTTCATCTCAACAGTCCTATGTGGAAACAGCAATCGATTTTAGTTACTGTCTGCTAAAATCATCTTCCTCTTACAAACAGAAATCTTCCTCCTTTTCTGTTTCAGAGTAAATAGTACATACCAGCACTATTTTAAAATAACAAACACTTGATAGAAGAATAAAAACTACATTTAAACACCAAAAAACTCTTAACCATCTCCGTGGAGATGTTGCCTGTGCAACGGCAAAGAGAATGACTGGGGTGGGCGGAGCCTAGGAGGGATCATGTGACCAGCTTTGCTGGGACTCTTTGCCATTTCCTGTTGGGGAAGAGAATATCCCACAAGTAAGGATGACGCCGTGGACCGGACACACCAATGTTGGAGAAATGGTATCGGTGCAACCCTAGAAGAAACCATTATGATATATTCATTACATCTCCCTTCTTAAAAAAAAATCAAAATAAAACAATATATATATTAGATATAAAGAAATATACATTAAAAAAACAAAACAAAAAAAACAAACAAAGCACACAGTTATGTAGTGTCATAATCTTCCCAATACTTTGGCTTGATTCTCCGTCCATATCTTGAGAATCTACTGGGTGGCTCAACTTGTGCTGTTTCTGTCGTGCTAGGAAGAATCACATTGGAGCTGTGATCAGAGAATTCCTCAGTAATTGTCCCTCCTGTATGTCCACATTTATATCACTATGTGAGATCCTTGGTGGTACATAAAGCACTGCATCTGGAATATTTGTAACTCCTGTATTTGTACTTCTGTTATGATGCAGATGTACTCTGTTGCTCCGGTAATCTTTGCCATTCTCGGTGCAGACAATGTATGAGCGTAGTGCACTTGTTACTTTGGTTACCACTGCAGGATTCCATCTTCCTTCTAAATTTTGCATCCTTACCCTATCGCCAAGCCCACAAGGTTTTAGAAATTTAGACCCACGATCATAGTACTGTTTCTGCCTGTCTTTTAATGATTCCACTCGCTGTTTAACCATTGCAGGATTCTGTACTTTAGAGGCAAGTTGGTTGTGTAAGTGTAGAAGGCAAAACTGATTTCAAATGTCTACTCATTAGTAATTGTGAAGGTGATGCAATTCCATCTATTGGGGTGTTACGGTAGTTTAGAATACACATGGATATACACATGGATATGTGGTATGGATTTTGATTAGTTTGGGCTGCTTTTTCCAAAATGTTTTTTGCAATTTATAAGTATTTTTCAGCTAAGCCATTTGATTGTGGGTAATGTGGACTGGACAATGTGTGTTTGAAACCCCATTCTTTTGCAAAGTTTGAAATTCTATTGAGGAGTACTGAGGACCATTATCTGATATTAACTCATCACATATGCCATGTCTTGCCAAGATAGATTTAATGACATTTATCACTGCACTAGACTTAGGCCTAGATTTGGAGTTTGGCGGTAGAAGGGCTGTTAACGCTCCGCGGGCTTTTTTCTGGCCGCACCATAAATTTAACTCTGGTATCGAGAGTTCAAACAAATGCTGCGTTAGGCTCCAAAAAAGGAGCGTAGAGCATTTTTACCGCAAATGCAACTCTCGATACCAGAGTTGCTTACGGACGCGGCCAGCCTCAAAAACGTGCTCGTGCACGATATCCCCATAGGAAACAATGGGGCTGTTTGAGCTGAAAAAAAACCTAACACCTTCAAAAAAGCAGCGTTCAGCTCCTAACGCAGCCCCATTGTTTCCTATGGGGAAACACTTCCTACGTCTGCACCTAACACTCTAACATGTACCCCGAGTCTAAACACCCCTATCCTTACACTTATTAACCCCTAATCTGCCGCTCCCGCTATCGCTGACCCCTGCATATTTTTTTTAACCCCTAATCTGCCGCTCCGTAAACCGCCGCAACCTACGTTATCCCTATGTACCCCTAATCTGCTGCCCCTAACACCGCCGACCCCTAGATTATATTTATTAACCCCTAATCTGCCCCCCTCAACGTCGCCGACACCTGCCTACACTTATTAACCCCTAATCTGCCGAGCGGACCTGAGCGCTACTATAATAAAGTTATTAACCCCTAATCCGCCTCACTAACCCTATCATAAATAGTATTAACCCCTAATCTGCCCTCCCTAACATCGCCGACACCTAACTTCAATTATTAACCCCTAATCTGACGACTGGAGCTCATCGCTACTATAATAAATGGATTAACCCCTAAAGCTAAGTCTAACCCTAACACTAACACCCCCCTAACTTAAATATAATTTAAATCTAACAAAATTAATTAACTCTTATTAAATAAATTATTCCTATTTAAAGCTAAATACTTACCTGTAAAATAAATCCTAATATAGCTACAATATAAATTATAATTATATTATAGCTATTTTAGGATTAATATTTATTTTACAGGCAACTTTGTAATTATTTTAACCAGGTACAATAGCTATTAAATAGTTAAGAACTATTTAATAGTTACCAAGTTAAAATAATAACAAAATTACCTGTAAAATAAATCCTAACCTAAGTTATAATTAAACCTAACACTACCCTATCAATAAATTAATTAAATACAATTGCTACAAATAACTACAATTACATAAACTAACTAAGTACAAAAAATAAAAAAGAACTAAGTTACAAAAAATAAAAAAATATTTACAAACATAAGAAAATTATTACAACAATTTTAAACTAATTACACCTACTCTAAGCCCCCTAATAAAATAACAAAGCCCCCCAAAATAAAAAATGCCCTACCCTATTCTAAATTAAAAAAGTTAAAAGCTCTTTTACCTTACCAGCCCTGAACAGGGCCCTTTGCGGGGCATGCCCCAAGAATTTCAGCTCTTTTGCCTGTAAAAAAAACACATACAATACCCCCCCCAACATTACAACCCACCACCCACATACCCCTAATCTAACCCAAACCCCCCTTAAATAAACCTAACACTAAGCCCCTGAAGATCTTCCTACCTTGTCTTCACCATCCAGGTTCACCGATCCGTCCTGAAGAGCTCCTCCGATGTCCTGATCCAAGCCCAAGCGGGGGGCTGAAGAGGTCCATGATCCGGTCAAAGTCTTCATCCAAGCGGGGCAGAAGAGGATCTTCCATCCGATTGAAGTCTTCATCCATGCGGCATCTTCTATGGTCTTCCATCCGGAGCGAAGCGGCAGGATCCTGAAGACCTCCAGCGCGGAACATCCATCCGGCCCGACGACTGAACGACGAATGACGGTTCCTTTAAGGGACGTCATCCAAGATGGCGTCCCTCGAATTCCGATTGGCTGATAGGATTCTATCAGCCAATCGGAATTAAGGTAGGAATATTCTGATTGGCTGATGGAATCAGCCAATCAGAATCAAGTTCAATCCGATTGGCTGATCCAATCAGCCAATCAGATTGAGCTTGCATTCTATTGGCTGTTCCGATCAACCCCACTCTTTTAGTCCTACATACTTGTGTTTTCACTGCCTACTTCTTGTGAAGTCCTTGTGGCTTACAGTGATTGTCATTCTAGTGCTTCCCGCATACTGTATGACGTTTTGTAAACTATCATAAATGATTTTAGACACTGATGGAATGCATTCTGAAAGCTAAACTTGGGACCTGCTAGTTGGCTTATCACAAAAAAAGGAGCAGTGTATTCAATTTGTATGATATTAAAGTGACAGGATGTCCAAATTAACCCCTTCCCTAAAAGGAATTTCAGAGAAAAAAAAGGACAATTTTAACATTTTTGCTATCTCGACATTTAAACATAAATAGAGCCTTGGTTTTTTAGATTTACCTATCAAAACTATTTATTTTTTTAGTAGACAACTGGTATATTTCATGCCAGCATTTTGCAGCAAAATGCCATCATAAAAAAAAATTGTTAACTTTTTCACAAACTTTGGGTTTCTCACTGAAATGATTTACATACCACTTGTGCAGTCATAATACTAATGGTTGTAAAAGCTTCTCTGAAATCAGAAATAGCAGACATGCATAGCTTTCCCATTGTTTTTTGTAATTAGAAGGATGCTAATTGCAGCTGTGGACCACACTTCTGAAAATCCAGCCAGTGAAGCAGTTAATAAATTAGCTTGTAAGAGTAATAGTATTGTAATTTAGGTATTACCCTCCCCACCAGGCAGCCTGCCAGTATAAAGTTTTAGCACTTTTTTTCGTTTTAATTAATTAATTAATTATTGTTTTACATTTTTTGCAGTGTAGGATCCCCCTTTATCTTCCCACCTCTCTGATCCCTCCAAAACAGATCTCTAACCTTTCCCCACCCAAATGGTCTCCACTATCTTAGGTAATGACAGCTTTCTTCCAGTACCCAGTTTATATACATTTAAAAAAAATGTATACAAAACATGTTTTCTGTTGTGTAGAAATCCCCTCTCACCATCCCCCCTCCAAGCAATTATACTTTAGGACCCCGCTCTCCCGTCTCGTAATCTCTTTTGCCGTAGTGTAGTACACCTATCTCCCTCTCCCATTCAAATATTTTCTGTAGCGTAGGGAATCCTCCTCTTCCTCCCCCATTGGTGAGCCGCCCACCCGCCTCCTTACTTTCTACACCACACATGGCACCACCGCAGCAGATACAGACACTGACATTGTCTGTGTCATTGTCTGTATCAGCAATCTGGCTTCATATGGTAAAGGGACCATGACCAGCGCTCCCTTACCATATGAAGACAAATGCCTTCTGCTTCTAGCTGCATTCTTGGCTGCCTAAACTGACAGCCGAGACCGTAGCATGCACCTCTGTGTTTAACATAGGTACTTTGTCAGCACAGTATGCTGTACAAAGTATTGTGTTACATAGAGCGTATGACCATTTGACGCAAGAGGTTAAAGTTTTGTGAAAAAAACTCGCCAGTTTACGTCTATTGGCAAATTTACATATTTATAACTTTTGTTTATTGAAATTTAGCTCTTTTTATGAGAGCATATGGAGGTAGGCTCAGAAACATGCACGTTACTTGAGCTTCACATGACAGCTGTGTCATGTAATGCTGTTTGCACACTCCTGAACCTACCTCAGTATGCTTTAATGGAAAGTAAGTGTACATAAGTAAATTTGGATATTTTGGAAATTACACTCTATTTTAATCATAAAAGTTTAATTTTGACTTCTACAGTATGTCCTTTTAAGCAGACATTTTATTTTTGTTTTCTTAATACTGTTTACACATTATCATTGCTACCTATGTATATAACAGATCAGCTCATACAATATTTCTCTATATGGAAACTTAAACGAGAAGACTTCATGTGAAATCCACCAAGTGTCCAGGTATGGTTATGAAAGGAACTACTGTTTGAACTGTAACTTATGAACATAGAACAAACTATTTATATACACAGATAAGCTTATTATGACTCATGGTATGAAATTATTTTCTACGCAAGACTTTATGTTGATCTTTAACTTTAAAACAATATGTATTTTTTTGTACTGCTACACCCGTAGTTTACTAAGAGCTAGATTACAAGTGAAGCGCTAATTTATTGCGTTCCCACTAACAGGCAAACAGCACATTATAAGTGGCTGGTTATTGCTACTGCAAGCTCACGGTAGCAATTAGTGCTTATAAAATTAACCAGAGATCAGATTTATCTCTGGTTTATTTTATAAATGTGCCACAAATGCCCCCAAACTGAAGTGCTAGTTTCCTTTTTATTAAAAAACAAAAAATGTAGCATTTAAAAAAAAGAAAGCAAACTAAACTTAGCAGTTTTTAGGGGCTTGAGAAGGCGGCTGTAGGGTGTTAAAAAAAAAAAACTGCACTGAAAAGTGCTTTTACATTGCAGTCTATGGGAACTCTGTGTTCCCAGTAAATATATATGTATATGCTTATATACATATATATTTATGTGTTAATATGTGTGTGTGTATATATATATATATATATATATATATATATATATATATTAACACATAAATATATATAGTCATAAACATATATATTTACACTTTGCTGCCATCGCTGCACTACTTACCTCCTTCGCTGCTCTGGGTTCCTGGAAGTGCTCACTCATGAGCGCAATGCTTCTTAGCAATGTGAACGCTATTGCTGTCAACTTGTTGTACCAGCGCACATTAGCGTGCACTGGTATTACTCAGTGGAGCACAAATATCGATTTCTTAAAAGCGATATTTAGAGCTCACTTGTAATCTGGCCCTAAATCTTTAAAGTCACAGTTCAACACTGTTATGGTCTCAAGAAGAGAACAGAAGGATTTCCATAATAATATAATGTCTCTCAAGTTCATTGTGGTATTTACATAGGATTGATTACTGAACCGTTGAACAATATCTATTGATTTTGTCATAAAGTTCTATCTGTATAATATGGCCTGTTTAGAGCATTATTGAATGTACAGTGAGAGCCAGCAGGTATTACATTGTTGTGCTTTTACCTGCTATTATAGCTTATTTGCCTCATATATTTCTTTCAACTGGAAATGAGAGACACTCCACATAGATGGTTCATGGACAACTAGGGTACAAAGTGGTAATAATTATTACCTAATAATTATAATGGGCTAGATACTACAGGGAGTGCAGAATTATTAGGCAAATGAGTATTTTGACCACATCATCCTCTTTATGCATGTTGTCTTACTCCAAGCTGTATAGGCTCGAAAGCCTACTACCAATTAAGCATATTAGGTGATGTGCATCTCTGTAATGAGAAGGGGTGTGGTCTAATGACATCAACACCCTATATCAGGTGTGCATAATTATTAGGCAACTTCCTTTCCTTTGGCAAAATGGGTCAAAAGAAGGACTTGACAGGCTCAGAAAAGTCAAAAATAGTGAGATATCTTGCAGAGGGATGCAGCACTCTTAAAATTGCAAAGCTTTTGAAGCGTGATCATCGAACAATCAAGCGTTTCATTCAAAATTGTCAACAGGGTCGCAAGAAGCGTGTGGAAAAACCAAGGCGCAAAAATAACTGCCCATGAACTGAGAAAAGTCAAGCGTGCAGCTGCCAAGATGCCAATTGCCACCAGTTTGGCCATATTTCAGAGCTGCAACATCACTGGAGTGCCCAAAAGCACAAGGTGTGTAATACTCAGAGACATGGCCAAGGTAAGAAAGGCTGAAAGACAACCACCACTGAACAAGACACACAAGCTGAAACGTCAAGACTGGGCCAAGAAATATCTCAAGACTGATTTTTCTAAGGTTTTATGGACTGATGAAATGAGAGTGAGTCTTGATGGGCCAGATGGATGGGCCCGTGGCTGGATTGGTAAAGGGCAGAGAGCTCCAGTCCGACTCAGACGCAAGCAAGGTGGAGGTGGAGTTCTGGTTTGGGCTGGTATCATCAAAGATGAGCTTGTGAGGCCTTTTTGGGTTGAGGATGGAGTCAAGCTCAACTCCCAGTCCTACTGCCAGTTTCTGGAAGACACCTTCTTCAAGCAGTGGTACAGGAAGAAGTCTGCATCCTTCAAGAAAAACATGATTTTCATGCAGGACAATGCTCCATCACACGCGTCCAAGTACTCCACAGCGTGGCTGGCAAGAAAGGGTATAAAAGAAGAAAATCTAATGACATGGCCTCCTTGTTCATCTGATCTGAACCCCATTGAGAACCTGTGGTCCATCAGCAAATGTGAGATTTACAAGGAGGGAAAACAGTACACCTCTCTGAACAGTGTCTGGGAGGCTGTGGTTGCTGCTGCACTCAATGTTGATGGTGAACAGATCAAAACACTGAGAGAATCCATGGATGGCAGGCTTTTGAGTGTCCTTGCAAAGAAAGGTGGCTATATTGGTCACTGATTTGTTTTTGTTTTGTTTTTGAATGTCAGAAATGTTTATTTGTGAATGTTGAGATGTTATATTGGTTTCACTGGTAAAAATAAATAATTGAAAAGGGTATATATTTGTTTTTTGTTAAGTTGCCTAATAATTATGCACAGTAATAGTCACCTGCACACACAGATATCCCCCTAAAATAGCTATAACTAAAAACAAACTAAAAACTACTTCCAAAACTATTCAGCTTTGATATTAATGAGTTTTTTGGGTTCATTGAGAACATGGTTGTTGTTCAATAATAAAATTAATCCTCAAAAATACAACTTGCCTAATAATTCTGCACTCCCTGTAGTAGAGCGATATATTTTTATCACTCTTGAGCGCTAAATGCACTTAATGTAAATCATTAGCGCTCCTATGTTAGTGCTGGTATTACAAGTTAAAAGTAAAGATTTAGAGTGTGAGCAAAATACTCAAATGTGGTAACATCTGCAGGTCAGATATGGAGACCGCGCCAACTCCATTCCTCCATAGGTTTCTATGAGACGTGCTACAATTGTTATGGCCGTTTCCAGGATTGAACATAGAGTTCCTGGTTCACAGCCTGTTTCCTTGTCTCTGTACTACCAAAGGGCTCTGGCATGTGCTGTTGTTCCTGGAGATTCCTGCCTGCACTGGCTATCTCTCTGGCTCCACCTGCTTGCCAGCTGCAGTTAGTTTCACAATCATCACAGCTAGAAAAGGCTGCCTCACAAGCCACTCCCTGTCCTGATATTTTGTTGATCCACCCTGTTCGTGCCTCAGTCCTGAAGTCTGTTTCCTTGTTGTTTGGTGATTCTACTGGTTCCTGAATCTTTCTTGCCTACTGACTTCTCTATTGGATCTCCATGGATTTGATTAAAGGGACAGTCAACCCAAAAATTACTGTAACTTATTTAGATTAGTTAATTAACAATCTTTACAGTAAACTGTAGCCCAATTTTCATCTAAATATACTTTGGCAGAAAATACACTTACTAGATCTCATCTGGCCGTTTTGAAATGGCCGTCTGAACCCTCCTTCTCTGACGTCTCCCAAAAGCTCCCACTAGTATAGGATCCTTTCCTTTCATTTCGTCCCTGCGCGCTTCTGTGTCTCCCTTCATTCAGTTCAGTGAGACACTCATATGGCACCCCCTCACTTCACTATCTCCCTCATTCATCTCCACGGCCGCAATTTCAGCTCTCTAGCTGTTTGTACCCGGCACTCACTGCCTCTCATCCATGCTGTGCACTGTGTGTTACAGAGAATGAGAGGCAGTGAGTGCCAGGCAGGCGGCGATGTGATGTGGGTCTGTGCCCCTATCACCCCCTCAGGTGTATGCATTTACCCTCCACAGTAAAGCTATATAGAGCAAGATACCAGCACTATTATAAAAGCAGGCACCGGCACTTCTGTCATGGAAACTTTTACCGTAAAAGAGCAGTCTATTCACTTCTGTATATATGCCAAGAGTCTTTAACTCACACTTCTGTAGGCTATTTTGAGATGGGACAGGGTATAGTGCCTCAATTCGTAGTCTCGGACCTTGTAAAATTGCATTCTGAACCAGAACATCAATCTGGCCACGCAGCCCATCAGTCTTGTTTTACTGGTGAATATATACATCAGCTGGGAGCTTTTAAAACCTATAGATCAAGTGTGGGTTTTCTTTTTATATATAAGACAATTATTTATCATAATTATATCTAGTCTAAATGTCTGACTATGTTTGCCTATATAGGGGTCTGTGTTAAAGTAGTGTTTCCTCCTAAATATTTGTTTGCAAATAATTTTACCTATATATATATATATACATATATATATATATATATATATATATATATATGTATATATATATATATATATATAAAAATATATATGTATATATATATATAAAAAATATATATATATATATATATATATATATATATAGGTTGTTTAGTTTTCAGGGTCCTAGAGTGGCGCTAGTGAGAAACATATATTAATTCCTTCATCATTTAGAGGCATATCAATGCAGATCCGCCCATGAGTGGCCTCTAATTACAAACATTTATTTTTCTTCTACAAGATATGACGAGTCCACGGATTTCATCCTTACTTGTGGGATATTAACCTCCTTCTAACAGGAAGTGGCAAAGAGCACCACAGCAGAGCTGTATATATAGCCCCTCCCTTTCCTCCACCCCCAGTCATTCTCTTTGCCTGTGTTAGTAATAGGAAGAGGTAAAGTGAGGTGTTAGTTTAGATTCTTCAATCAAGAAGTTTTTTTATTTTAAAATAGTGCCAGAGAGTGCTATTTTCCTCAGGGGGAAGTGGAGACATAGTTTTTTTCTGCCCTGATGTTTATGATCTTAGCAAAACATTATCTAAGATCCATAATGGTTCCCACAACGTAGCTGAAGGTATGTGTGAGAAAATCTTCAGTGTGGAGACCGGTGTTTTGCTACAAGCAACTTTGAGGTATGTGCAGTCTTTTGTTTTCTGGGGAGACTTGGTATACCAGAACAGGCTGACATTGTCCCCTAATAGGGGGAAGGGTAAGGAGTATGCACTAACAAAAATATTTGTGTATCTGAAATCCCTTTATTAATTTGTTAATTTATTATTAATTTATTCATGGCCTGAAGTTATATAGAAGGGCTTATGTATGGGCTTGACGCTGGGAGAAGCGGTTTATGAATGAATGCAAGGGTTTGGTCTGCATTAGGATTGCATGTTTTTTACTTTCATTTTTATGGCAGGCATGTTTGTTTGGACCCATGTGGGTTCTAGTCACAGTTTCAGTAAGCCCACAGTGGGCGGGACCGTCGCGCAGTCTTCATTGCCATTGCATAGCTGGACAGAGGCTGGAGGCTTAAGTTTGCTGCACTCGATAAAGTCCTATCTATATACCGGACATCTGAGTTCATTTCGGGGGCAGGTAGGCGCCACAGCAGAGCTGTGGTGTGGTGCAGGGGCCAACAAATTGTTTAAATAAATTGTTTAAATAATAAAATTTATATTCTGAGTGTTATACTGTGTTTTGGCCTTATCTTGCAAGTGGATGCAATATTAAGGAGCATTTTGAGACACATTTAAACAGTTTTTTCTGGCTAAAAAGCGTTTTTGCAGGTTTCAGTAAAATAGTTGCTCTTTTAAAATTTAAAGGCGCAGTACAATTTTTTTGGTGTTAATTTTTTTCGTTTTTTAGTATAATCAAAGCTCAATATTTAGCAAGGTGTGACTATTATCAGTACTGCTAGTCTGTTTAACATGTCGGACAGTGAGGAGGAAACTCCTTGTTCTATGTGTTTAGATGCCACTGTGGAACCCCCTCTAACTCTTTGTACCTCGTGTACTGAGAGGGCCTTACAATGCAAAGCACAAATTTTAGGTAAAGAAAATGTGTGTAAAGATGATTCTCAGGCTGAAGGGAATCAGGGTGTACCGCCAGTTTCTCCCCAATGACGTTTTTCCAGTTCCTAAGAGAATTGTGGACATTATTAAGAGGGAATGGGACATACCGGGTATCCCATTCGCTCCCTCTCCTAATTTTAAAAAAATGTATCCTATATCTGACACTGTTCGGGACTTCTGGCAATCAGTCCCTAAGGTGGAAGAAGCTATATCTACCCTGGCTATGCGTACAACTATTCCTATTAAGGACAGCTGCACTTTCAAAGACCCTATGGATAAGAAATTGGAGGGTCTCTTGAAGAAAATGTTTATTTATCAGGGTTTCCTCTTGCAACCTATGGCATGCATTGTACCAGTTACAACTGCGGCGGCCTTTTGGTTTGAGGCCCTAGAAGAGTCTCTTAAGACTGAGACTCCTTTAGAAGATATTTTAGATAGAATTAAGGCTCTCAAGCTGGCCAATTCTTTTATCACAGATGCCGCCTTTCAAATTGCTAAATTGGCGGGTAAGAATGCAGGATTTGCCATTTTGGTGCGTAGAGTGCTATGGTTAAAGTCTTGGTCTGCTGATGTATCATCTAAATCAAAGCTTTTGGCTATTCCTTTCAAGGGTAAGATCCCATTCGGGCCTGACTTGAAGGAAATCATTTCTGATATCACTGGAGGTAAGGGTCATCTTCTACCTCAGGATAAGGCTGTTAAAGTGAGGGGTAAACAGAATAATGTTCGTTCCTTTCGGAATTTTAAAGGAGTACCCTCTTCTTCCTCTTCCTCCACAGAACAGGAAGGGAATTTTGCTCAGGCCAATTCCGTCTGGAGACCCAACCAAGCTTGGAACAAGGGTTAACAAAACAAGAAGCCCGTTGCTACTACCAAATCAGCATGAAGGGGCGACCCCCGATCCGGGACCCGGATCTAGTAGGGGGCAGACTTTCTTTCTTTGCCCAGGCTTGGGAAAGAGATGTTCAGGACCCCTGGGCACTAGAAATTGTGACCCACGGGTATCAACTGGAATTCAAAAGTTTTCTCCCAAGAGGGAGGTTTCTTCTTTCACGATTGTCTGTAGACCCGATAAAAAGAGAGGCGTTCTTACGTTGTGTAAAAGACCTCTCCACTATGGGAGTAATTTGTCCTGTCCCAAGACTAGAGCATGGACGGGGTTTTACTTGAATCTTTTCGTGGTTCCCAAAATAGAGGGTACGTTCAGACCCACTTTAGATCTCAAGAGTCTAAACAAGTTTCTCAGTGTTTCATCCTTCAAGATGGAGATCATTTGCTCAATTTTACCAATGATTCAGGAGGGACAATATATGACTACCGTGGACTTGAAGGATGCATACCTGCATATTCCTATCCACAAGGATCATCATCAGTACCTAAGGTTTTCCTTCCTGGACAAGCATTTTCAGTTTGTGGCTCTTCCCTTCGGGTTAGCCACAGCACTCAGAATCTTCACGAAGGTTCTAGGGTCCTTTCTGGCGGTTCTAAGATCGCGGGGAATAGCAGTGGCGCCTTATCTGGACGATATTCTGATTCAGGCGTCGACTTATCATCTAACAAAGTCTCATACGGACACAGTGTTAGCATTTCTGAGATCTCACGGATGGGAGGTGAATCTAGAAAAGAGTTCACTAATTCCACAGACAAGGGTTCACTTCCTGGGAACTCTAATAGATTCTATAGGCATGAAGATTTTTCTGACGAAGGTCAGAAAGTCAAAGATTCTAAATACATGCCGAGCTCTTCAGTCCAATCCTCAGCGATCAGTGGCTCAGTGCATGGAGGCAATTGGATTGATGGTGGCGGCAATTGACATCATTCCGTTTGCTTGATTTCATCTCAGATCACTGCAACTGTGCATGCTCGGACAGTGGAATGGGGATTATGCAAATTTATCTCCTCAGATAAATCTGGACCAGGAGACCAGAGACTCTCTGGTTGTCGCCGGATCATCTGTCCCAAGGGACGTGTTTCCACAGACTCTCGTGGGTGATAGTGACGACGGACACCAGTCTACTAGGCTGGGGTGCAGTCTGGAATTCTCTGAAGGCTCAGAGTGTATGGACTCAGGTGGAGTCTCTACTTCCAATCAATATTCTGGAACTGGAATATTCAATGCGCTTCATGCGTGGCCTCAACTGGCTTCGGACAAATTCATCAGATTGCAGTCGGACAACATTACGACTGTGGCTTACATCAATCATCAGGAAGGAACGAGGAGTTCCTTAGCGATGACAGAAGTATCCAAGATAATTCGGTGGGCGGAGGCCCACTCTTGTTATCTGTCAGCAATCTACATCCCAGGAGTGGACAACTGGGAAGCGGATTTTCTAAGCCGACAGGCTTTTCATCCGGGGGAGTGGGAACTCCATCCGGAGGTATTTGCCTCACTGATTCTCAGATGGGGCAGACCAGATTTGGATCTAATGGCGTCTCGACAGAATGCCAAGCTCCCAATATACGGATCCAGGTCGAGGGATCCTCAGGCCGAACTGATAGATGCCTTGGCAGTGCCTTGGTCGTTCAACCTGGCTTATGTGTTTCCACCGTTTCCTATCCTTCCCCGGGTGATTGCTCGGATCAAACAGGAGAGGGCTTCAGTAATTCTAATTGCGCCTGCGTGGCCACGCAGGATTTGGTATGCAGATCTAGTTGACATGTCCTCTCTGCCTCCGTGGAAACTTCTAGTGAGACAGGACCTTCTCATTCAAGGTCCTTTCCAACATCCAAATCTAATTTCTCTGCAGCTGACTGCTTGGAGATTGAACGCTTGATTTTATCTAAGCGGGGATTCTCTGATTCGGTTATAGATACTTTGATTCAGGCACGTAAGCCTGTCACTAGAAAGATTTATCATAAGATATGGCGTAAATATCTTTTTTGGTGTCAATCCAAGGGCTTCTCATGGAGTAAAGTTAGGATTCCCAGGATTCTGTCTTTTCTCCAAGAAGGATTGGAGAAGGGTTATCAGCAAGTTCCTTAAAGGGACAAATTTCTGCTTTATCAATTTTGCTACATAAACGTTTGGCAGATGTTCCAGACGTTCAGTATTTTTGTCAGGCTCTAACCAGAATTAAGCCTGTGTGTAGACCAATTGCTCCACCCTGGAGTTTGAATTTAGTCCTTAGTGTTCTTCAAGGGGTTCCATTTGAACCCACGCATTCCATAGATATTAAGTTATTATCTTGGAAAGTTTTGTTTTTGGTTGCTATTTCTAATGCTCGTAGAGTTTCTGAGCTTTCAGCGTTACAATGTGATTCGCCTTATCTTATCTTCCATTCTGATAAGGTGGTTTTACGTACCAAACCTGGTTTCCTTCCTAAGGTTGTTTCTAATAAGAATATTAATCAGGAAATCGTTGTCCCTTCATTATGTCCTAACCCTTCTTCTAAGAAGGAGCGTCTGTTGCAGAACTTGGACGTGGTCCGTGCCCTGAAGTTTTATTTGCAGGCGACTAAGTATTTCCGTCAATCATCTTCATTATTCATTGTTTATTCTGAAAAGCGTAGGGGTCAGCAAGCTACGGCTACCTCTTTCTTTTTGGCTGAAGAGTATCATCCGTCTGGCGTATGAGACTGCTGGACAACAGCCTCCTGAAAGAATTACGGCTCATTCTACTAGGGCTGTGGCTTCCTCATGGGCATTTAAAAACAATGCTTCTGTTGAACAGATTTGCAAGGGGCAACTTGGTCGTCTCTTCACACTTTTTCCAAATTTTCCAAATTTGATACTTTTGCTTCTTCTGAGGATGGTTTTGGGAGAAAGGTTCTTCAAGCAGTGGTGCCTTCCGTTTAGGTTCCTGTCTTGTTCCTCCCTTTCATCCGTGTCCTGTAGCTTTGGTATTGTATCCCACAAGTAAGGATGAAATCCGTGGACTCATCATATCTTGTAAAAGAAAAGTAAATTTATGCTTACATGATAAATTAATTTCTTCTACGATATGATGAGTCCACGGCCCACCCTGTCATTTTTAAGACAGATTTAGATTATATTTTTTATAAACTTCAGTCACCTCTGCACCTTTGGCTTTTCCTTTCTCTTCCTAACTTCAGTCAAATGACTGGAGGTGGAGGGAAGGGAGGGGCTATATATACATCTCTGCTGTGGTGCTCTTTGCCACTTCCTGTTAGCAGGAGGTTAATATCCCACAAGTAAGGTTGAAATCCGTGGACTCGTCATATCGTAGAAGAAATTATTTTATCAGGTAAGCATAAATTTACTTTTTGTGTGGACTGATGTATTTTGAGACATTTGTATTTTTTGCTGCATAGAAAATATCTAACATTCGGCTAGATTACGAGTTTTGCGTTACGGCTTTTAACGCTGAAAAATTGGCCATTATGCTGGAATGGCCTGGAATGCATATTACGAGTCGCGGCGGTATAGCACTTAAAAAAAGGATTTTCATAGCACCCATATTACAGGTTGTGCGTTCAGGGTAAAACGTTTGCGTTATAGTCTATACCGACACTATCCATATCGCCATCTGAGAGCAGTAGTTATGGATTTTGTGTAACAAAAATGTTTCATAAAACTCATAACTAAAATGTTACAAAGTACACTAACACCCATAAACTACGTATTAACCCCTAAACCCCCACCCTCCTGCATCGAAAACACTATATTAAACTTATTAACCCCTAATCTGCCGCCCACCCACATTGTGACTATTAAATAAAGTTATTAACCCCTAATTTGCCTCCCACCCACATCGCCAACACTATTTAAATATATTAACCCCTAAACCGCCGCTCCTTGACATCACTGCCACTAAATAAACCTATTAACCCCTAAACTTCCGGCCCCCCCACATCGCTGCCACTAAATAAACCTATTAGCCCCTAAATGGCCAGCCCCCCACATTGTAACTACTAAACTAAACCTATTAACCCCTAAAACGCTGGCCCCCCACATCGCAAAACACTAAATTAAACTAATAACCCCTAAACCTAACACCCCCTAACTTTAAATTAAAATGACAATATAACTGTATTTAAATAAATAAAAACTTACCTGTGAAATAAATATAAACCTAACATTAAACTATAAATTAACCTAACATTACTATTCTAATTAAATTAAAAAAAATACCAATTAAAAACTTAAATTACAAATTAAAAAAAGCCTAACACTACGAAAAAATTGAAATCCTAAATTTAAAAAATCTAAGATTACAAAAAATAATAAACACTAAAATTATGAAAAATAAAAAACACTAAGATTACAAAAAATAATAAACGAAATTGTCAAAAATAAAAACAATTAGACCTAATCTAATAGCCCTATAAAAATAAAAATGACACCCCAAAATAAAAACACCCCCTAGCCTACAATAAACTACAGGGCCTTTTATTATTTATTAACCCCTATTCCACCACTCCCCTACATTGCCAACACCTAAATAACCTATTAACCCCTAAACCGCCGCCCCCCCACATCACAAAACACTAAATTAAACTATTAACTCCTAAACCTAACACCGCCCTAACTTTAAATTAAAATTACAATTTAACTATCTTAAAATAAATAAAAACTTACCTGTGAAAACTAAGTTTAAACTATAAATTAACCTAACATAACTATTCTAATACATTTTTAAAAAATTACCAATTAAAAAATCTAAAATACAAATTTAAAAAAACCTACGAAAAAATTTAAAAAATCTAAATTTGCAAAAAACAATAAACACTAAATTATGAACAATAAACTCTAAGGTTACAAAAAATAATAAAATTATTAAAAATAAAAATAATTACACCTAATCTAATAGCCCTCATAATCTAAGTGAATGTATTTTAAAATTTTCATATTTTCTAGTATGTCACTTTGATGCATAACAATTATTGATCTATTTTTCTGTGTAGAACAATGTATCTTGAAATATTTTTGCTCACTATTGTTACATTCTATGGCAAACTTAATAAAAATGCCCACCCAAAATAAAAACACACCCTAACTATAATTAACTACCAATAGCCCTTAAAAGGGCCTTTTGTAGGAAATTGCCCTAAATTAAACAGCTCTTTTGCCTGGCAAACAATACAAAGCTCCCCCAACAGTAAAACCCACCACCCAACCAACCGACCAAAATAAAAAAAAACTAACTCTAAAAAAACCTAAGCTACCCATTGCCCCTAAAGGGGCATTTGTATGGGCATTGCCCTTAAAAGGGCATTCAGCTCTTTTACACTTTGCCCAAAGCCCTAATCTAAAAAAAAAACACCCCCAAAAATACTAACCCCAGAATATCTACTCACAGTTCCTGAAGTCCGGACATTCATCTTCATCTAGGTGGCGTGAAGTCTTCATCCAGGCAGCGAGAAGTCTTCATCTAGGCAGAGACATTATTATTATCGGTTATTTGTAGAGCACCAACAGATTCCGCAGCGAGACAACTTCATCCATCGCGGGGGCATCTTCTATTTTCATCCCGGCGGCGAGGAGCGGAGCTATCATGGACCAGCAATGTCATCCTCCACAGAGCGTCCTCTTTATACAGTCATCGCCGTACACTGAAGTTGAATGCAAAGTAGCCGTTTCAAAATTGCGCCCCTTGCATTCCTATTGGCTGATTTGATTCTTCAAATCCAAATCAGCCAATAGGATGAGAGCTACTGAGGTAGGTTTAAATGTAACTTTCTTTTCCCCATAAACATCAATAGGGTTCTGTTACGGCGATTTGCCATTCCGCACTTCAGTTGTTTTTTTTCTAACACTCTCTCCCCATTGATGTCTATGGCGGAAAACGTGCACGAGCACTTAAACTCAGCCCTTGGCTTTTGTGCGGTATGGAGCTTAACGCACCCTAACGCACAGCACAAGGAGGTTTTTCAGTAACTCCTAATGGCAGCGCTATGGAGAGTGCAATAACGCAATGTTTTGGCGTTAGTTTTGCACCATGTTTAGCGCAAAACTCATAATCTAAGTGAATGTATTTTAAAATATTCATATTTTCTAGTATGTCACTTTGATGCATAACAATTATTGATCTATTTTTCTGTGTAGAACAATGTATCTTGAAATATTTTTGCTCACTATTGTTACATTCTATGGCAAACTTAATAATATTGATATAATGATTGTCTGCACCTGTTTGTTAATCACCTCAATAAAAATTATTAATTAAAAAAAATGTTTATATATGAGTGAAATCCATAGCCATAACTTTTAACTTGTCATTTCTGCGGTTTTAAGCATGGTTTGCAATCTACATTAAAAGTGTAGTGCGCTAAAGGGATATCGGCTGCACTAAACCTTCTCTGGTAAATCTGTTTTACCACGGACTTGTAATATCAATTTGCTCACTAATTTTAGCGCGCTCCATTGATATTGCGTCCCGTGCTATCATTAGCGATTCACTTGTAATTTGGCCCAGTGTTTGGTGGGAATGGGAGAGGGAAGGCATTATGCTATGGAACTTAAAATAAGCTGCCTTTCCCTCGATTCAGCCTCCTCCTAAATCCTGGTGCCTAGTTGGCCTACACCATAATACACCCCTTGTCAGAGCAGAATTCTTTAGGGCTAAACCTAGAAATACAGGTAGAATGGCATATGAAGAGAATTCTATTTAAGTATAGCCTTATGGTATATTAAGTGCAATGTTATTTGGAAAAGCTTAAATGTAATAAAACTTTAAAAGACCCAACCTGAAGTCTAAAGTAATATAAAATACAAAGTACAAAGTGTAAATGTAATACATCTTGCTTGTCATGCAGTGCTATATTGCAGTGGCCTTGTCTCTCCTTCACATCCAGAAATGCAGTGAACGCCCCTTAGAGAATTATAGTAAAATTTGAATTTTTAGAATCATGTGAGGGATCTCACAGTGCTGTGGGATCATTTAAATCATCTCATCTGAGCTTTATGAGAGGCATCTTTCATCTGTCTGGGACATCCAGGTTCCACCCTTTTTCTTAAAGTTCAGCCCCTGTAAAGTCTGCACTATAATTTCTCCTTTTGCTATAATTTCTCTCTTTAATACACGTTCATTTGTTTCCTTCATAAATTTTGTGCAATTTTTAAATAAATTGCCAGGTACAACTACAATAGGATGGTTACTACGCAACATGCCATTGTATTTTCTCCTCTATCTGTACATCTCTTTAAAGCCATTCTCTTATTTTAACCCATTATAGAATCCAGCTTGTATTGTAGCATCCGGTGATAGTGCACTTTACAGACCTGCGATGTTATCGACTTTTTGACAGCTGTATGTTGCACTTCAGTTTAGCTCACATAAAAGAGAGAGAAAGTGTTACTTTTTTGCAGTTTTTTGCACAGTTTAAAAGTTAAATAACAAATGTAAGCTCCAAGACGGCGGCACCCAGTGTGAAGATGCAGAGCTTCACCAAGTGATAATTGAGAACACTTGGATGACAGCTGCTGCTGAATGAGGAATGGGGATTAATAACATGTGACTGTAGTTGTACCCAGCAGTTTAATGTCCCTTTAAGCTTGACTTGAGTATCATTTGAATGCATCACAAGAAGTCTCTGTGTTCTTAAAATGTGTGATTATAAATGCCTTTGTCATTTGATCTTTAGGTGACAGAACAAAAAACCAGACAGAGCATACCAGTTCTTAGAAATTGTACTGTTTTCTTAGGTGGATTCAAACAATGGGCTTTCAGAATGTGCTGTGCTTCAGCGAAGGGTAAAACATGGCTGGAACGAATTTCAAGTGGATAACGCAGATCCTGTGTGGAAAAAATACCTGGGTCAGGTGAGAGAGAACTTGTTTACAAGCTTAACTATTCAAGTGACTGTTTTAAAAGTATTTAAAGAGAAGCAAACATATCTATAGTGATTATATTTGTCTCATATTTTTGTCTTTGGATACTGGAAAATGTAGCTGTAGTTTAGAAAAGTAAAGGAACATTAAACTCAGTTATTTTCTTTGTTACATATAAAGAAAGGTATTTTAAAAAAACAACATGTTTTTAAAATGAATGTTCTTGTACTGAATAAAAAAACGTATTTATGTTTTCAATCAGGCAACAAAAAATACTACTATTCACTGCCTTACTCTAGCAGAAATAGTGCGGTCTCACACGCAGCTATTGGGGAGACCTGTGCTATTCAACCCCTAAAGGCTATTGGGGAGACCTGTGCTATTCAACCCCTAAAGGCAAAAAAGACAGCCAAGATACAGGGTACATTGGCTGTTGTTAAGGGGTTAAAATGATTTGCAGCCCATTTGTACTACAAGCCAATTCTGCACATGTTGCCAGTCCAGTGGCACAGACTGCATCTGCCGACAGCATACAATGTTGGCATTTATCATTGCACAAGCAGTTCTGGTGACTACGGAGACAACGTGAAAAGGTTAAAGAGGAGAGACACAACAAGTACCAAAAAGCAAAAGACCTGTCTAATCTGTTAACTCTTCTAGAGTGCATGATTAATTTTCCCTCTGGATAGTCCTTTTCCTGTAACATTCTTAAAGGGACATAAAACACAAAAAAATGTGTTCTTGATTTAGATAGGGAATACAATTTTAAACAACTTTCCAATTAACTTCTATAATCTTATCTGTTTTGTTCTCTTGATATCCTTTGTTGAAGAAACAGCCGTGCACATGGGTGAGCCAATGACATAAGTGTTATATCAATACACTTTTTACCTCTGTGATTACCTTGTATCAAAGCCTCTGCAGACTGCCCCTTATCTCAGTTCTTTTGACAGACTTGCATTTTAGCCAATCAGTGCTTACTTATAAATAACTACACATGAGTGAGCATAATGGTATGCATATGACACACATGAATTAGCAATGTCTAACTGTAAAAAAATGAGGCAGCCTTCAGCAGTTAAGAAATCTGTTTATGGGCCTACCTAGGTTTAGCTTTCAACAAAGAATACCAAGAGAACAAAGCAAATTTGATCATAATAAATTGGAAAGGTTTTTAAAATTGCATGCCCTATCTGAGTCATGAAAGTTTAATTTTGACTAGACTGTCCAGTTAAGGCATTTCATTTTGTGCTCCCCTCCTTCAACTGAAAATATTTCTGCAGACATCTATGATAACAGATTTTATATAAAGTTTGATATCCCCTTAAATAAAATATGTTTTTAAGACTTTACAGTGGTTATTGTTCATTAAAGTGATGGGAAACTTTACAGTATGGAAAAGCTAATTCTGAAACTACCATAGTTTCATTCGGCATTTTGTTTTTAAAGATGCAAAAATCTTTATATTTTAATTATAATGTTTAAAAATTGATTATTCCCGGTCTGGCTGCCCTCCACAAATGCCTTTTTTTTTCTTCTCAAGGTGATTTTTTTCACCTGTTATACAATCTGCTTTGTTCCTATACGGCATAGGAAAACTGCAAGGCCCCATGTTTTTTTGTGTGTGTGCCGTACGTCTGCAAAGTAACTTGAATAAGAGCTAAAAAAGTCGCCTTGAGGAAAAAATAAAATAAAAATGGCATTTGCGGAGGGCTGCTGGACCAGGAATAATCAAGTTTATACATGAAAATTAAAATGTAAAGATTTTTGCATCTTTAAATAAAACTGCTGGATGAAAGTAGTGCTAAATAACTGGTAGTTTCAAAATTAGCTTTCCCATACCATAACGTTTACCATCACTTTAAATCAGTAAACGTATTTCATTTTCACTTTTTAACTCCTGACAGTCAGACGGAGCTTCTGTGCATTTTGTAGCAAAGGATACATCACCATCACTTAAATGGTAAATGACAATAACCTTGGTACTGCTTGAAGCTGTGAAATAATATGAACTGTAAAGAATCACTGGGAGATGTAAAGTGCTGTTGGTGAATCAGTCAATAAAACACTTAGCGCTAATGCTTATGACTATGTCCGTGAGTATCACTGAAGAAGCACATTAAGCTTTTGGCTAAATCCAAAGAACATTACAGACAAATGTACCGCTGGTGGTTATTGCAAATGGGAAAATATGAATTTGTATGCAGTGCACAAACTGACAAATCATGAGAATAGACAGTAAAATAAAGATAAGCTCATATTACCCTCACCCTATGTATTTCCTAATATGACGCATTATATGTGTTACCTTGTTAGACCATCAGTGACCTAGCTGGCACAGACTTGCTACACTGTAAAGGTTCTACATTTTAAGCTATGACAACCAAAAGTTAAGCAAGGATCAAACTACTTATAGATGAATCTGATTTACTGAAGCTGATTATTTCAGTGTTAAATTCTGGCTGCCACTGTCCATTGAGTAATGGAATCCGATTCTCCCTCTTTAAATTGCAGTTATATGATAAATGGGTAGAATCGTGTCACAGATAATGAGGGTAATACAGAGTTTTTTTAGGTTTCTTTGAGCTGATCAGGTGTTTTCTTTTTCAATTATTTCTTCAGATTCTTCAAACCAAGGTACAAAAAACCCCCATCTACTTAACCCCGTTACTATGTTAGTACTGACTGCATTATTTTCAGTATAAAATGAACACCATTCATTAAGTATCTTATTTTAATGGCATGAAATATGGTAAGCTCCTGGGCGTGCATGAGTCTGGAGCACTAGATGGCAGCAGTATTTGCAAGAGCACTAGATGGCAGCAGTATTTGTAAGAGCACTAGATGGCAGCAGTATTTGCAAGAGCACTAGATGGCAGCAGTATTTGCAAGAGCACTAGATGGCAGCGGTATTTGCAAGAACACTAGATGGCAGCGGTATTTGCAAGAACACTAGATGGCAGCGGTATTTGCAAGAGCACTAGATGGCAGCAGTATTTGCAAGAGCACTAGATGGCAGCGGTATTTGCAAGAGCACTAGATGGCAGCGGTATTTGCAAGAGCACTAGATGGCAGCGGTATTTGCAAGAGCACTAGATGGCAGCAGTATTTGCAAGAGCACTAGATGGCAGCAGTATTTGCAAGAACACTAGATGGCAGCAGTATTTGCAAGAGCACTAGATGGCAGCAGTATTTGTAAGAGCACTAGATGGCAGCAGTATTTGTAAGAGCACTAGATGGCAGCAGTATTTGCAAGAGCACTAGATGGCAGCAGTATTTGCAAGAGCACTAGATGGCAGCAGTATTTGCAAGAGCACTAGATGGCAGCAGTATTTGTAAGAGCACTAGATGGCAGCAGTATTTGCAAGAGCACTAGATGGCAGCAGTATTTGTAAGAGCACTAGATGGCAGCAGTATTTGCAAGAGCACTAGATGGCAGCAGTATTTGCAAGAGCACTAGATGGCAGCAGTATTTGCAAGAGCACTAGATGGCAGCAGTATTTGCAAGAGCACTAGATGGCAGCAGTATTTGCAAGAGCACTAGATGGAAGCACTTTTTCCTGCCATGTAGTGCTCTAGACAAGTGTACGCTACCTAGCTAGGTCTCTTCAACAAGGCAGAAAGTGAGAACGAAGCAATTTTGGTAATAGAAGTCAGTTATAAACTTATTTATAGCTGTGTGCTCTGTCTGAGTCTCCATAAAATATTTATTTGTGGTACAGAAAAAAATGTAATGGGCTTTTACTATTTATTTGTCCTGAAATTTAAAAAGGTAGTCAGTAGTATGCTGAGCTGTACAAATTATAGAGCATTTTTCATTATCACTTTATAGGCATCAGGTACATGCCTTGTGTTCCTTCATTGGCAGTGATTGGTATTTATGCTCTGTGCTCATGTAATGTACTTACCAATCGGTGCCTATGTAAGCACAGAGATTGGCAGTGAGCATACTTCTGACATTTATATGTTCATTAACTGTAAATTACTGCAATATGCTTTTAATACATTTATTTTGAAAGCATTATTTTTCCAGTGTATACTATTAATGTTAAAGGGACAGTCTACACCAGAATTGTTGTTTTAAAACATAGATAATCCCTTTAATACACATTCCCTAGTTTTGCATAACCAACACAGATATATTAATACACTTTTAACCTTTGTCATTACATTGTATCTAAGCCTCTGCAGACTGCCCCCTTATTTCAGTTATTATTTTGACAGACTTGCATTTTAGCCAATCAGTGCTTACTCCTAGGTAACTCCATCTTTATGACTTACATAACCTAACACCCTCTAGTGGTGAAAAACTGTCAAAATCCTTTCATTTTAGAGGCGGCCTTCAAGGTCTAAGAAATTAGCATATGAACCTCTTAGGTTTAGCTTTCAACTAAGAATACCAAGAGAAAAAAGCAAAATTGGTGATAAAAGTAAATTGGAAAGTTGTTTAAAATTACATGCCCTATCTGAATCATGGAAGTTTATTTTGGACTAGACTTTCCCTTTAAAGACATAGTGGAAATAAATTACATTTAATACCTATTTCCTGAACTTCATAAAGAATGCCCCTTAACTGGGATGTGATTCACCTAAGGATGTGCATCACTGAGTGTCTATGATGGATGAGACTCCAAACGTCAGAAGTTCTAAAGTGGTACAGCTTGTTTGTTGATACCTATATCCAAATAGCAAGGTGCTGAAATAATTGATTTTCTGAGAATTTGAACAATTGCACAATCCAATTAAATTAAAATAATGAGAATGTGTAATTATTAGAATTTCATAATTGTTCTTTGGTTTATGCTTGTGAACAGATCTCATAGTGCTTCATTGACTGAATGCTGCTCAGAGAATCAAATCAATCAGACAGCCACAAGCAAATTCAGACACTCTTCACTTCCGATTAAAAGCAACTTTTCAGTTTGTTTAGGCAGTTCAGTTCACATAAAGGCAGTCAGTGATACTCTATTATACCTATCAATTAGCATAAAATAACAACCCACAGACTGTATGTGATCACTGTGCCTGATTTATGAAGTATACCAACTTGTTATGTCCTGTACATGGTCAGAATATTAAAATAGACAAAGAAATAAAATCTTTAGTTTAACACGAAATTAGTAACATCGGTCCCATTTCCATTTGTTATGTGATCCTGGTGGCTTATCAATTCTAAAAAAGCCAGATGCTTTTAAAGGGACAATCTAGTCAAAATTAACCTTTCTTGATTCAGACAGGGCATGCAATTTTAAACAACTTTCCAATTTACTTTTAGCATTAAATTTGCTTTGTTCTCTTGGTATTCTTTGTTGAAAGCTAAACCTAGCTAGACTTATATAATTTCAAAGCCCTTGATGGCCGCCTCTTATCTCAATGGATTTTGACAGTTTCCCACAGTTAGACAGTGCTAGTTCATGTGTGCCATATATATAACATTGTGCTTATTCCCATGGAGTTATTTAGTCAGCACTAATTGGCAAAAATGCATGTCTCTCAAAAGAACAGAGATAAGTGGCAGTCTGCAGAGGTTAAGATACAAGGTAATTACAGAGGTAACAAGTGTATTAATATAACTGTTGGTTATGCAAAACTGACGAATGGATAATAAAGGGATTATCTATCTTTTTAAACAATAACAATTCTGAATTAGACTGTCCCTTTAAGTTTCAGTCCACTCGCTTGCTTGGCTTTGCATAAATAAAAAAGAGAAGGGAAGAGCTATAAGTGCAGGTTACCCACCCCCTCAGTCTTTTAGAAGTTATTCCTACATGCACTAGAATTCAAAGGCCTTATATTATTATTATTTATTATCAGGTATTTGTAGAGCGCCAACAGGTTCCGCAGCGCTATGAACATAGGTGGTATCTAAAAACAATTACAGGGATCAAATGGGGAGAGAGGGTCCTGACAATAGTTGCACTGTTGTAGTCGGCTCTTATGAAGGTGAACTACAAACAGCTGGGCTCATAGGCTTACATGCTATGGGGTTTTAGGGGATAGCAGTGGAGAGGGGAAGGTTAGTGTAGGTTGTAAGCGTCCCTGAACAGTAGAGTCTTCAGGGAGGACTTGAAGCTTTTAAAACTAGGGGAGATTCTTGTGGGGCGAGGTAGAGAGTTCTATAAGATGGGAGCCAATCTGGAGAAATCTTGAAGACGGGAATGTGAGGAGGTAACAAGAGAGGAGGAGAGTAGGAGATCATGAGCGAAGCGAAGGCGACAGGAGGGAGAGTATCTGGAGACAAGGTCTGAGATGTAGGGGGGAGCAGTGCAATTGAGGGCTTTGTGTGTCAGAGTGAGAATTTTGTGTTTAATCCTGGAGGCAAGAGGAAGCCAGTGAAGGGATTGGCAGAGAGGTGCGGCAGATGAAGAGCAATGTGTAAGGAAGATGAGCCTGGCAGAGGCATTCATTATGGATTGTAAAGGAGCTAGGCGGCAGCTAGGGAGACCAGAGAGGATAGAGTTGCAGTAGTCGAGGCGGGAAAGGATGAGACAGTGGATTAAAATCTTTGTTGTGTCTTGTGTAAGGAAATGTCTAATTTTAGCGATGTTTTTAAGGTGGAAGCGGCAGGCTTTATCCAAGGACTGAATGTGAGGAGTGAAAGAAAGATCTGAGTCCAGTGTGACCCCATGACATCGGGCATGTGAGGTTGGGGTAATAATGGAGTTATCAACAGTTATAGAGACATGGGGGTGGAGATTTTGGAAGAAGGGGGGAAAATAAGGAGCTCAGTTTTGGAGAGATATAGCTTGAGGTAGTGAGAGGACATCCAAGATAAGATATGAGAGAGACAGATACTGATACGGGTTAGCAAGGAAGGATGTAGTTCTGGTGCAGAGAGGTAGATTTGGGTATCGTCGGCATACAAATGATAATGAAACCCATGGGACTTTATTAAGGAACCTAGTGAGGACGTGTAGATTGAGAAGGGGACCGAGGACAGAGCCTTGCGGTACCCCAACAGAAAGAGGCAACAGGGCAGAGGATACCCCAGAGAAGGCTACACTAAAGGTACGGTTAGACAGATAGTAAGAGAACCAAGAGAGAGCTGTGTCACAGATGCTGAAGGATTGGAGGGTATGGAGCAAAAGAGAGTGGTCGACAGTATCAAAGGCTGCAGACAGATCAAGGAGGATAAGTAGAGAGAAGTGGTATTTTGATTTTGCTGTAAGTGGGTCATTGGTAACCTTAACAATTGCGGTCTCTGTTGAGTGAAGGGGCAAAATCCAGATTGCAGTGGGTCAAGGAGGGAGTTTAGTGTAAGGAAATGGGATAGATGTGCATATACTAGCTTTTCAAGAAGCTTTGAGGCAAGAGGTAGTAGGGAAATAGGGTGGTAGTTGGATGGGAAGGTTGGATCGAGAGAAGGTTTTTATGAGGATAGGTGTGACTAATGCATGCTTAAGAGATGTGGGATCTATACCAGTGCTGAGGGAGAGGTTGAAGATGTGTGTGAGTATAGGGGTAAGGGTAGAAGAGAGGGAGGGGAGTAGTTGTGAGGGGATGGGGTCGAGGGGACAGGTAGTGAGGTGAGAGGATAGTATAAGGGCAGAAACTTCATCCTCTGTAACAGGGGCAAAAGAGCTAAATTTATGGCTATGTGGGTTTTGGATAATTGTGAGCTTTTGAGGGGGAGGGAGACCGGTAGTATGTTGAGAGCTGATTTCTTTTCTGATGGAGCCGATTTTGTTGTTAAAGTAGCTTGCAAAATCTTGGGTTGAGAGAAAAGTTGTGATGGGAGGTGGGGGTGGGCGGAGAAGAGTATTGAATGTGGAGAACAGATGTTTTGGGTTTGAAGAAAGAGTAGAGATAAGAGTGGAGAAGTAATGTTGCTTATATAGATTAAGGGCAGAATAGTAAGAGTTCAAGATGAATTAATAGTGAAGAAAGTCAGCAGAACTCTGAGATTTCCACCAGTGTCGCTCAGCAGTACGGGAACATCTGCGTAGGTACCGTGTCAGAGGAGAATGCCAGGGCTGAGGATGAGGTTATACCTACCAATACTATGGTTCTTGGGTAAACATTTTATGAGACATGAGTATGCCTACATTTTTCCTCTTGCGATGGGTTAAAAGTATGTTTTACACTGTTGATCACTTGTTAACAAAATAAAATGTTAACAGCATTTAGCAGAAACTGAACAAAACAATGTAGGACGTCCCTTTAAAAAATGGATTACATAAAAAGCAGCTGATTGTGTGTAATTAAAAGTTATGAATTTTGTAGTATATATGTTGTAATAAATCAGTGATTCCCTAAATATTATTGTTGTTAATAAATTTACAAAACGCTGGGGGGGGGGGGGGTGATCCAACAACTATTTAATTCAAACATAGTTTTGTCCTTTCCTAATAGAGCCATGGTATATACTTCTGGGTCTAACTGTATAAATGGGTTTGAGGATCTTTCTAGCTAAAGAACTGCAAAAATTCTCAATTCACATTTCTTTTAGTTGCTTATATGTTTTATTTTAAAATTGATATTGTGAAAGTAAAAATAGTCAATCCACTCTTGTAGTTCTTTACTTACATAGTTCACATACAGTATAATAGTATTAATTCAGCTTATTTATGGTATTACATTAGTAATGCTAAGAAGCAAAATAGACTGAGCGCAGCTGACCTTCATAAGTGTGATGTGAAATAGCTCTTTAATCTCACAGTGGTGCATTTGGCTGATTGATACAAAGGTTCAGACAAGTTTTACTCAGTTATTTGCATACATATAACTGCTTTTAAGTAATTTATATTATTAATTTTTTTTTTTTACTTTTTACCTTTAAAGGGATAAGAAATTAGGATTTTCCTGTCTCTCTTTGCTTTATGTAGAGGCTAAAATAACTACAAATTGTCATTCTCCATTTACCTGAATCATAGTGTTAATTTTGTCTAACTTTGTAAAGTACCTTCAAAATATTTAAAGGGACATGAAACCAACAAATGTATTTCATAATTAAGATAATGCATACAATTTTAAATAACTTTCCAATTTACTTCTGTTATCTCATGTTTTTCATTCTCTTGGTATCCTTTGTTGAAAAGCATACCTAGGTAGGCTCAGGAGCTAGCTGCTGATTAGTGGCTGCACATATATACCACTGGTTATTGGCTTACTGATGTGCTCAGCTGCCCCTTCAATAAAGGATCCCAAGAGAATGAAGAAGAATTGATAATAGAAGCTAATTGTAAAGTTATTGCAAATGGTATGCTCTATCTGAATCATAAAAGAAAAAAAAATGTATTTTTACTTATAAAACTGTATTATGGCGGCCATACACTTTGGTTATTTGTGTGCCTGTTTATAGCTATATTATGTTACACTGAATGATATCTTTAAAATGAAATATAGGGCCATCACTAATGTAAAATATATAAGGGAAAAGCACCTATACCATGCATTATGTAGCTAGCTGTTACACAAATATCTCACTTCTTTATGATCAGCTATCCTGTTCATTTGTGTGGCATTTTATTTGCCGTTTTTAAAAATATTCCAGC
The DNA here is from genome assembly GCF_027579735.1 of Bombina bombina. Lineage (NCBI taxonomy): Eukaryota > Metazoa > Chordata > Amphibia > Anura > Bombinatoridae > Bombina > Bombina bombina. The sequence goes on from NC_069499.1 coordinate 1,255,000,046, forward strand.
ATGTTTATGTTTAGGAGAATTTATCTCAAACAACTAGCAAATCATAACGCACAGAAACACAATGAGGCATATTTAAGAAATGTCTTGCGGACCTGACCCGACAGTGCGGATCAGGTCCACAAGACATCGCTGAATGCGGAGAGCAGTACGCTCTCCGTATTCAGCATTGCACCAGCAGCTCACAATAGCTGCTGTTGCATGCCGCCTCCTGCTGACTCATGACCAATGGGCCGCCAGCAGGGGGTGTCAATCAACCCGATTGTACTCGATCGGGTTGAATTGTTGCGATTCCTGTCCGCCTGCTCAGAGCAGGTGGACAGGGTTATGGAGCAGCGGTCTTTGTGACCGCTGCTTCATAACTGCTGTTTCTGGCGAGCCTGAAGACTCGCCAGAAACACGGGCCCACAAGCTTCTTATGGAGCTTGATAGATAGGACCCATCGTGTGACTTTAAAAAATAGGTCTTTTTTATAATGTCTTTCACTGTTATAAATCTCTGTTTCCCTAAAATGTTACAAAAGATATAATTTACTAGAAATTAAAAAGCTTGACACCCAAAAATGTTATTTTATGTTTCAGATAGAGCATTCATTTTTAAGCAACTTTCAAATTTACTTCTATTATCAATTGTGTTTCATTCTCTTGGTATCCTTTGTTGAAGTTGCTGCAATGCACTAGTAGGAGCAAGCTAAACACACTGGTAAACTAATGACAAGAGGTATATATGTGCAGCCACCAATCTGCAGACAGCAACATCCAACAAACGATACTAAGAGTACTAAGCATATTAGAGAATAGAATGTATGCTGTGTCTGAATCATGAAATAGAAATTTGGGTTTCATGCCCTTTCTTTCCCGGATAATACAGTTGTTTTGCGGACAGTCTGCTTTGTGTCTTTTGAATGATATGAGGAAAACTGCAGCAAGACTTTCATCAAACGAAAGTAAAAACAACATACCCAAACAATTGTGCTAGGAAATGAATATGGAGATCAATTGCAAGTAAATGAAGAACAATGAAAATGAGAATTTGAATGCTGCAAAGGAGGCTACTAAATGTCAGCAGATTACTCTCGGTTATCTGGCCTTTTTGGTATGAAATAACATGCTGCCCATGCAAAATTTCAGAGGGCGCCTGTGGTTGTAATTTGAAAAAGAACCAAGATGCTGACAAGACTGGCTAACTGGAAAATGTTAATGACAGTGATGTGCAGTCACTAGAGGCAGGTGAGGCAGTGCTTCACCTCTCATATGGGCAAAAATATATATTTTTTTATTGGCTTTAAAAAAAAATTGTAATTTTTTTTTCCCAGCATTTTTTTTTCTCACAGCTATATGTTGT
>NC_069499.1:1255723886-1255736386 GCF_027579735.1 Bombina bombina
TTTTTGGTTAGAAGCTTTAGCGCAACAAGTAACAGATCATAATTTTATAGCATTATTATTATTCTATAACATGCTAATAATTTTATTTGTGATACCATCTTTGATATCATTAGAGTTGATGTCAGGTATATGTCTCTAGCTATTTTAGCTAGAAGAGCTTTATGGCTTAAAACTTGGAATGCTGATATGTCTTCTAAGTCTTTGCTATCCCTTTCTTTCCAGGGTAATAAATTATTCGGTTCTCAGTTGGATTCTATTATCTCAACTGTTACTGGAGGGAAGGGAACTTTTTTACCAAAGGATAAAAAATCTAAGGTTAATTTAGGTCTAATAATCGTTTTCGTTCCTTTCCTCACAACAAGGAACAAAAGCCTGATCCTTCATCCTCAGGAGCGGTATCAGTTTGGAAACCATTTCCAGTTTGGAATATATCCAAGCCTTATAGAAACCCAAAGCCAGCTCCTAAGTACCCATGAAGGTACGGCCCTCATTCCAGCTCAGCTGGTATGGGGCAGATTATGTTTTCTTCAAAGAAATTTGGATCAATTCCGTTCACAATCTCTGGTTTCAGAACATGGTTTCAGAAAGGTACAGAATTGGCTTCAAGTTAAGGCCTCCTGCAAAGAGATTTTTTTTCTTTCCCGTGTCCCAGTAAACCCAGCAAAGGCTCAGCATTTCTGAAATGTGTTTCAGATCTAGAGTTGGCTGGAGTAATTATGCCAGTTCCAGTTCTGGAACAGGAGCTGGGGTTTTATTCTATCTCTTCATTGTACCAAAGAAGGTCAATTCCTTCAGACCAGTTCCGGATCTATCAAAATTGAATCGTTATGTAAGGATACCAACATTCAAGATGGTAACTGTAGGACTATCCTGCCTTTTGTTTAGCAAGGGCATTATATGTCTACAATAGATTTACAGGATGCATATCTGCATATTCCGATTCATCCAGATCACTTTTAGTTTCTGAGATTCTCTTTTTAGACAAGCATTACCAGTTTTGTGGCTCTACCGTTTGGCCTAGCATCAGCTCCAAGAATTTTTTCAAAGGTTCTCGGTGCCCTTCTGTCTGTAATCAGAGAACAGGGTATTGGTATTTCCTTATTTTGGACGATATCTTGGTACTTGCTCAGTCTTCACATTTTCGCAGAATCTCATACGAATCGACTTGCGTTGTTTCTTCAAGATCATGGTTGGAGGATCAATTTACTAAAAAGTTCATTGATTCCTCAGACAAGGGTAACCTTTTTAGGTTTCCAGATAGATTCAGTGTCTATGACTCTGTCTTTGTCAGACAAGAGAAGTCTAACATTGATATCAGCTTGTCAAAACCTTCAGTCACATTCATTCCCTTTGGTAGCCTTATGCATGGAAATTTTAGGTCTTATGACTGCTGCATCGGATACGATCTCCTTTGCTCGTTTTCACATGCGACCTCTTCAGCTCTGTATGCTGAACCAATGGTGCAGGGATTACACAAAGATATCTCAATATCTTTAAACCTATTTATACGACACTCTCTGACGTGGTGGACAGATCACCATCGTTTAGTTCAGGGGGCTTCTTTGTTCTTCCGACCTGGACTATAATCTCAACAGATGCAAGTCTTACAGGTTGGGGAGCTGTGTGGGGGTCTCTGACGGCACAAGGGGTTTGGGAATCTCAGGAGGTGAGATTACCGATCAATATTTTGGAACTCCGTGCAATTTTCAGAGCTCTTCAGTCTTGGCCTCTTCTGAAGAGAGAGTTGTTCATCTGTTTTCAGATAGACAATGTCACAACTGTGGCATACATCAATCATCAAGGAGGGACTCACAGTCCTCTGGCTATGAAAGAAGAATCTCGAATTTTGGTTTGGGCGGAATCCAGCTCCTGTCTAATCTCTGCGGTTCATATCCCAGGTATAGACAATTGGGAAGCAGATTATCTCAGTCGCCAAACGTTGCATCCGGGCGAATGGTCTCTTCACCCAGAGGTATTTCTTCAGATTGTTCAAATGTGGGAACTCCCAGAAATAGATCTGATGGCTTCTCATCTAAACAAGAAACTTCCCTGGTATCTGTCCAGATCCCGGGATCCTCAGGCGGAGGCAGGGGATGCATGATCACTTCCTTGGAGTATTCTCCAAGCTTTTAAAGGAATGCTCGTTTGTCCTGCTGGTAGCTCCAGCATGGCCTCACAGGTTTTGGTATGCGGATCTTGTCCGGATGGCCTCTTGCCAGCTGTGGACTCTTCCGTTAAGACCAGACCTTCTGTCGCAAGGTCCTTTCTTCCATCAGGATCTCAAATCCTTAAATTTAAAGGTATGGAGATTGAACGCTTGATTCTTGGTCAAAGAGGTTTCTCTGACTCTGTGATTAATACTATGTGACAGGCTCGTAAATCTGTATCTAGAGAGATATATTATAGAGTCTGGAAGACTTATATTTCTTAGTGTCTTTCTCATCATTTTTCTTGGCATTCTTTTTGAATACCGAGAATTTTACAGTTTCTTCAGGATGGTTTAGATAAAGGTTTGTCCGCAAGTTCCTTGTAAGGACAAATCTCTGCTCTTTCTGTTCTTTTTCACAGAAAGATTGCTATTCTTCCTGATATTCATTGTTTTGTACAAGCTTTGGTTCGTATAAAACCTGTCATTAAGTCAATTTCTCCTCCTTGGAGTTTGAATTTGGTTCTGGGGGCTCTTCAAGCTCCTCCTTTTGAACCCATGTATTCTTTGGTCATTAAATTACTTTCTTGGAAAGTTTTGTTTCTTTTGGCCATCTCTTCTGCCAGAAGAGTCTCTGAATTATCTGCTCTTTCTTGTGAGTCTCCTTTTCTGATTTTTCATCAGGATAAGGCGGTGCTGCAAACTTCTTTTGAATTTTTTACCTAAGGTTGTGAATTCTAACAACATTAGTAGAGAAATTGTGGTTCCTTCATTATGTCCTAATCCTATGAATTCTAAGGAGAAATCATTGCATTCTTTGGATGCTGTTAGAGCTTTGTAATATTATGTTGAAGCTACTAAGTCTTTCCGAAAGACTTCTAGTCTATATGTCATCTTTTCCGGTTCTAGAAAAGGCCAGAAAGCTTCTGCCATTTCTTTGGCATCTTGGTTGAAATCTTTATTTCATCATGCCTATGTCGAATCGGGTAAAACTCCGCCTCAAATGATTATCAGCTCATTCTACTAGGTCAGTTTCTACTTCCTGGGCGTTTAGGAATGAAGCTTCGGTTGATCAGATTTGCAAAGCAGCAACTTGGTCCTCTTTGCATACTTTTACTAAATTCTACCATTTTGATGTGTTTTCTTCTTCTGAAGCAGTTTTTGGTAGAAAAGTACTTCAGGCAGTGGTTTCAGTTTGAATCTTCTGCTTATGTTTTCATTAAACTTTATTTTGGGTGTGGATTATTTTCAGCAGGAATTGGCTGTCTTTATTTTATCCCTCCCTCTCTAGTGACTCTTGCGTGGAAAGATCCACATCTTGGGTAGTCATTATCCCATACGTCACTAGCTCATGGACTCTTGCTAATTACATGAAAGAAAACATAATTTATGTAAGAACTTACCTGATAAATTCATTTCTTTCATATTAGCAAGAGTCCATGAGGCCCACCCTTTTTTTGTGGTGGTTATGATTTTTTTTGTATAAAGCACAATTATTCCAATTCCTTATTTTTTATGCTTTCACACTTTTTTCTTATCACCCCACTTCTTGGCTATTCGTTAAACTGATTTGTGGGTGTGGTGAGGGGTGTATTTATAGGCATTTTAAGGTTTGGGAAACTTTGCCCCTCCTGGTAGGAATGTATATCCCATACGTCACTAGCTCATGGACTCTTGCTAATATGAAAGAAATTAATTTATCAGGTAAGTTCTTACATAAATTATGTTTTTCAGCCAAAAAGAAAGAGAGGTAGCCGTAGCTTTTTTACCCCTACGCTTTCCAGAATAAACAACAAATAAAGAAGATGTTTTATGAAAATCCTTGGTTGCTTGTAAATAAAACTTCAAGGCACGAACCACGTCCAAGTTATGTAACAGACGCTCCTTCTTAGAAGAAGGATTAGGACATAGAGAAGGAACAACAATTTCCTGATTAATATTCTTATTTGAAACAACCTTAGGAAGGAATCCAGGTTTAGTGCGCAAAACCACCTTATCAGAATGGAACATAAGATAAGGCGAGTCGCATTGTAACGCAGAAAGCTCAGAAACTCTTCGAGCAGAAGAGATAGCAACTAAAAACAAAACTTTCCAAGATAAAAGCTTAATATCTTTGGAATGCATTGGTTCAAACGGAACCCCTTGAAGAACATTTAGAACTAAATTCAAACTCCAAGGCGGCGCAACAGGTTTAAACACAGGATTGATTCTGACTAAAGCCTGACAAAAAGACTGAACGTCTTGGACATCCGCCAGACGTTTGTGTAGTAAAATTGACAAAGCAGAAATCTGTCCCTTTAAGGAACTAGCTGATAATCCCTTCTCCAATCCTTCTTGGAGAAAGGACAAAATCCTAGGAATCCTAACCCTACTCCATGAGTAGCCCTTGGATTCGCACCAATAAAGATATTTACGCCATATCTTATGGTAAATTTTCCTAGTGACAGGCTTTCGAGCCTGAATTAAAGTATCAATGACCGACTCAGAGAATCCCCGCTTAGATAAAATCAAGCATTCAATCTCCAGGCAGTCAGCTGTAGAGAATTTAGATTTGGATGTTGGAATGGACCTTGAATGAGAAGGTCCTGTCTCAGTGGCAGTTTCCACGGTGGCAGAGATGACATTTCCACTAGATCTGCATACCAAGTCCTGCGTGGCCACGCAGGCGCTATCAAAATTATCAAAGCCCTCTCCTGTTTGATTCTGGCAATCAGACGAGGCAGGAGAGGAAAAGGAGGAAACACATAAGCCATGTTGAACGACCAAGGTACTGCTAGGGCATCTATCAGTACTGCTTGGGGATCCCTTGATCTGGACCCGTAACAAGGAAGTTTGGCATTCTGACGAGATGCCATCAGATCCAATTCCGGTGTGCCCCATTGACAAATTAATGCCGCAAACACCTCCGGATGGAGCTCCCACTCCCCCGGATGAAAAGTCTGACGACTTAGAAAATCCGCTTCCCAGTTCTCTACTCCTGGTATAGAGATTGCTGATAGATGGCAAGAGTGAGTCTCTGCCCATCGAATTATCTTGGAAACCTCTATCATCGCTAGAGAACTCTTTGTTCCCCCTTGATGATTGATATATGCTACAGTCGTGATATTGTCCGACTGGAATCTTATGAATTTGGCCAAGGCCAACTGAGGCCACGCCTGAAGCGCGTTGAATATTGCTCTCAGTTCCAGAATATTGATTTGAAGTAGGGACTCCTCCTGAGTCCAAACACCCTGAGCCTTCAGGGAACTCCAGACTGCACCCCAGCCCAAGAGGCTGGCGTCCGTCGTCACTATGACCCATGCTGGCCTGCGGAAGCACATTCCCTGGGACAGATGATCCTGTGACAACCACCAAAGAAGAGAGTCTCTGGTCTCTAGATCCAGATTTATCTGAGGAGATAAATCCGCATAATCCCCATTCCACTGTCTGAGCATGCACAGCTGCAGTGGTCTGAGATGTAGGCGAGCAAACGGAATGATGTCCATTGCCGCTACCATTAATCCGATGACCTCCATACACTGCGCCACTGATGGCCGAAGAGTGGACTGAAGTGCTCGGCAAGTAGTTAGGATCTTTGACTTTCTGACCTCCGTCAGAAATATTTTCATGTCTACCGAGTCTATCAGAGTTCCTAAGAAAGGAACTCTTGTCAGTGAAACTAGTGAACTCTTTTGTATATTCACCTTCCACCCGTGAATTCTTAGAAAAGCCAGCACAATGTCCGTGTGAGATTTGGCTAGCTGGTAAGTTGACGCCTGAATCAAAATATCGTCTAGATAGAGCGCCACTGCTATGCCCCGCGGCCTTAGAACCGCCAGAAGGGACCCTAGCACCTTTGTGAAGATTCTGGGAGCTGTGGCCAACCCGAAAGGGAGGGCCACAAACTGGTAGTGTTTGTCCAGGAAGGCGAACCTGAGAAACTGGTGATGATCTCTGTGGATAGGAATGTGAAGATACGCATCCTTTAAATCCACGGTAGTCATATATCGACCCTCCTGGATCATTGGTAAAATTGTTTGTATAGTCTCCATCTTGAACGATGGGACTCTGAGAAATTTGTTTAGGCATTTGAGATCTAAAATCGGTCTGAAGGTTCCCTCTTTTTTGGGAACCACGAACAGATTTGAGTAAAACCCCTGCCCCTGTTCTAGTTTTGGAACTGGGCAGATTACACCCATGGTATATAGGTCTTTTACACAGCGTAAGAACGCCTCTCTTTTTGTCTGGTCTACAGACAAACGTGAAAGATGAAATCTCCCGCTTGGGAGAAAATCCTTGAATTCTAGTCGATACCCCTGGGTCACGATTTCTAATGCCCAGGGATCCTGAACGTCCCTTGCCTGAGCAAAGAGAGAAAGTCTGCCCCCTACTAGATCCGGTCCCGGATCGGGGGCTGCCCCTTCATGCTGTCTTGGTAGCAGCAGTGGGCTTCTTGGCCTGTTTACCTTTATTCCCGGTCTGGTTAGGTCTCCAGACTGACTTGGATTGTGCAAAATTCCCCTCCTGCTTTGTGTCGGGGGAGGAAGTAGAAGGTCCACCTTTAAAGTTTCGAAAGGAACGAAAAGTATTTTGTTTTGTCCTGAGGAAGGGCATGACCTTTACCTCCAGTAATGTCGGAAATTATCTCCTTTAGTTCAGGCCTGAATAGGGTCTTGCCTTTAAAAGGAATGGCTAAAAGCTTAGATTTTGATGACACATCAGCAGACCAAGACTTAAGCCATAATGCTCTACGCGCTAAAATGGCAAAGCCTGCATTCTTTGCCGCTAACTTAGCCATTTGAAAAGCGGCATCTGTAATAAAAGAATTAGCTAGCTTGAGAGCCTTAATTCTATCCAAAACATCATCTAATGGGGTCTCAACCTTAAGCGACTCCTCTAGAGCCTCAAACCAAAAAGCTGCTGCAGTAGTTACTGGAACTATGCACGCTATAGGTTGTAGAAGAAAACCCTGATGAATAAACAATTTCTTTAGAAGACCCTCTAATTTTTTATCCATAGGATCTTAGAAAGCACAACTGTCCTCAATAGGGATAGTTGTACGCTTAGCCAGGGTAGAAATAGCTCCCTCCACCTTAGGGACCATCTGCCAGGAATCCCGAATGGTGTCAGATATGGGAAACATTTTCTTAAAAGTAGGAGGGGGAGAGAACGGAATGCCTGGTCTATCCCATTCCTTAGTGACAATGTCCAAAATCCTTCTAAGGACTGGAAAAACATTAGTGTAAGTAGGGACCTCTAGATATTTATCCATTTTACACAATTTCTCTGGTGGGATGACAATAGGGTCACAATCATCCAGAGTCGCTAAAACCTCCCGGAGTAACAAGCGGAGGTGTTCAAGCTTAAACTTAAAGGCCGTCACATCTGAGTCTGTTTGAGGGAACATCTTTCCTGAGTCTGAAAGCTCTCCCTCAGACAGCAATTCCCCCACCCCCAATTCAGAACACTGTGAGGGTACATCGGAGATGGCCAATAAAGCATCAGAGGGCTCAGCATTTACTCTTAATACCTGACCTGCTGCGCTTACCCTGTAAACCTGGCAGTTTAGATAATACCTCTGTAAGGGTAGTAGACATAACTGCAGCCATATCTTGCAGGGTGAAAGAATTAGACGCGCTAGAAGTGCTAGGTGTTGCTTGAGCGGGCGTTAAAGGTTGACACTTGGGGAGAATTGGATGGCATAACCTGATTCTCTTCTGACTGAGAATCATCCTGAGACATACTTTTATCACCTAAAATATGTTCTTTGCAATGTAAGGCCCTTTCAGTACATGAGGGACACATTTTAAGTGGGGGTTCCACAATGGCTTCTAAACACATAGAACATTGACTTTCCTCAATGTCAGACATGTTGAAACAGGCTAGTAATGACTACAAACAGGCTTGAAAACACTTTATTTAGTGAAAAAAAAACAATCTGAAAAACGGTACTGCGCCTTCAAGAGTAAAAAAGCGTACAATTTTTCCAAAAATGCTCTAAAATGTTATAATTATCCCAATTTTAGAATATATGTGTCTTATCTTGCCAGCTAAGATTGCACCACAAGTAAGATATGCTTAACCCTTATGAAAAAAACGTTGTGATGAGAGCAGGATGTGATGTCACTAGTTGGGGGCGGGGCTTAGGTCCGGTAGTCTGAATAGATGTATGTTTCTGTGCTCTGTAATAAAATAGAGTTTTACCATCTTTGCTGTGTCCTGCATATGTCCTGCATCTCATGACATGGTGTCAGAAGTTCTGGCCTGCGCTTCTGTTCCTGATCGATTGCAATGTCAAAGTTTACCCCACCTGAGCCTTTTGACTTCTCTCAGCCTGCAGCTTGGCCCACAGGGCGTCAGCGGTTTAAGAGCTTCAGGATTGCTTCCAAACTGAACAAGGAGATTGGTGATGTACAAGTTAATTCTCTTTTATACTCTATGGGGAAAGATGTGGAGCCAGTGTTAAATGCTTTTACTTTCCAAGAAGGGGAAGAATTTAACTTTGAAATGGTTATGTATAAACTCAGTGCCCACTTTATGCCCAAAAGAAATGTGATTCATGAGAGAGCTTGTTTTCACAAACGTAATCAGCGTGTGGGAGAATCTGTGGAGTCATTTGTGCGGAGCCTGTATGAACTAGCTGAATTCTGTGAGTTTGGTGTTGCTAAAGAAGAGCAAATCAGATACAGAATAGTTATTGGAATTGCAGATGCTGAAGTCTCACTGAAGCTGCAGTTAGAGCCTGATTTAACATTAGATGAGGCTATTAGGATGGCCCGACAGAGTGAACTGGTGAAAAAGCAGAGTGCTGATCTGAGGTCTGAGAGTATTGTGGATGAAGTGCAACAGTCCAGGAAAACTGCTAGTGAAAGGCACAGTGTGAGCGGTAGATCTAAAGTAATGGAAAGGCCTAGAAGTGGATGGGTGCAACATGCCCGATGCACACGGTGCTACCGTGCCCATGATCAGAGTGTTATATGCCCGGCCAGAGATAAAAAATGCAGAAAATGTAACAGAATGGGCCATTTTGAAGTAGTGTGTAAAACTGAATACATTAAGGAGATGCAGGTGGATTGTGACCAGGAGGGTCAGGAAGTGTCTTTTGTGGGGTCCGTTGTGGAACGGCCTAGCTCAGAGGAAGATTGGAAAGTTACTTTTACTGTAATGGGAGCCAAAGTTGATTTTAAGATTGACACAGGAGCAGATATCACTGTAATGTGTCTTGCTGAATTTATGAAACTGCCTCGACAGCCCCAGCTGGCGAGGGTTACTACAAATGTCCATAGTCCTGGTGGCCGCATTGATTGTGTGGGGAAATTTCTTGCCAGCTGTGAGTACAAGCAAAGGAAGTTCACCATGGGGGTGCATGTGATCCGAGGTCAGTGTGTTAACAATTTATTGAGCAGAAAAGCAGCCTGTGACTTGGGCCTCGTGGCCAGAGTGAATGAGATTTCCGAAGATATGTTTGGCGAGTTGGGCCTACTGAATTGCAAACCAGTCCGTATAGCACTTAGAAGTGACGCAGTCCCATACAGTATTTCTACTCCCCGTAGAATTCCGTTCCCGCTCATGCCTCAAGTGGAGAAAGAGCTTATGCGCATGAAGTCTATGGGGGTTATTAAAGAGGTTGTTGAAGCGACTGATTGGTGTGCCCCCATTGTTCCAGTTGCAAAGAAAAACGGAAAGGTGTGGACCTGAAAAGGCAGTGAAGAGAGAGATTTGTGCTGCCGACATTAGAAGATATAGCTCCAAAGTTGGCTGGGGCGAAGTTCTTTTCCACATTAGACGCTTCTAGCGGCTTTTGGCAGATCCCCCTGGATCCAAAGTGCCGCAAACTGACTACCTTTATCACACCGGTAGGTCGGTTCTGCTTCTGCAGACTCCCCTTTGGGATATCCTCTGCTCCTGAAATCTTTCAAAGGGAAATGAGTTCTCTCCTGAGTGACCACGTGGGCACAGCGGTCGTCATGGACCACATTCTAGTATATGGGTCTACAGTGGAGGAGCATGATCAGCGTTTAAGTTGTGTGCTACAGGCTATCAGAGTCTGGACTGAAGCAGAATAAAGAAAAATGTCATTTTAGGAAAACTGAATTATGTTACTTTGGGCATATCATCAACGGGGATGGCATCAAGCCAGACCCCGAGAAAATTCATGCTATTGAACACATGAAAAGTCCTTCTGATGTACATGAGCTGAGACAGATATTGGGCCTTGTAAATTACGTGGGCAAGTTTCTTCCAGATTTATCAACAGTTTTACACCCCATCACAGAGTTGCTTAAGAAAGACGTTGCCTGGGTCTGGGGACCTTCACAAGAAAAAGCTTTTCTGCAGGCCAAGTCCCTGCTGGGGTCTGCCCCAGTGCTGGGGTTCTACGACCCTTCAAAAAAGACACTGGTTAGTGCCGATGCAAGCAGTTATGGGTTGGGGGCTGCACTCCTGCAGCTAAATGAAAATAAACTACAGCCCATCGCCTACTGTTCCCGCACACTGATGGCTGCGGAGTCAAAATACGCTCAAATTGAGAGAGTGCCTGGCTGCAGTTTGGGCCTGTGAGCGCTTTCAGCGTTATCTAGTGGGTTTGGAGAAATTTAGTCTGGAAACTGACCACAATCCGCTAGTCCCTCTAATCAACTCTTATGACATTGACAAAACACCCTTGAGATGCCAGAGACTTTTAATGAGACTGCTCAGGTTCAATGTTCAGGCAGTGCATGTGCCGGGGAAACAACTGGTTGTGGCAGATACACTATCCAGGCTCCCGCTGGCTGCTGCTGAAGAATCCTCCACAGAATCTGATGTGAAAGTGTATGTTGATTCAGTTCTGGCCTCTAAGTCCATTTCTTCAAGGAAACTGGAGGAAATAAAGAAAGAGACATATTTGGACACAGATCTGCAAGAGGTTATAAAGTACATAAAAGAAGGCTGGCCCGAGAGCCGGGCAGCCTGGATGTCTTTAAGTGCTTACCAGCCAGAGAGGTTGCAGCTCACGGAGCTGGAGGGGTTGGTGCTGTTCCAAGACCGCATTGTAATTCCTGTCAGCATGAGGAAGGAGATGTTAAACAGGATTCACGATGGCCACTTAGGCATTACAAAGTGCAGAGAAAGGGCAGCTACAGCTGTGTGGTGGCCTGGGATCAGCTCCGACATTGCAAATCACGTGTCTAAATGTGCCTTTTGCCGGAAACGCCGGCCTACTCAGAGAAGGGAGCCCTTGATTTCTACTCCGCTGCCTGCGGGGCCGTGGCAGAAAATAGCTGCTGATTTGTGTGAACTGCACGGAAAAAAGTTCCTTGTTGTGATCGACTACTATTCCAGGTATTTGAAAATTGCACCCCTGAATGATATCACAAGTCAAGCCGTTATCATTCGCCTGAAGAGCTTGTTCGCCCGGTGGGGCATTCCAATGGAGCTGGTGAGTGATAATGGTATGCAGTTCGCTTCTACAGAGTAGAGTGCTTTCAGCAGGGAATACGACTTTGCACATTCCACGTCAAGTCCACATTATCCGCAGGCCAACGGAATGGCTGAAAGGGCAGTTCAAACAACAAAATTCATTCTAAAGCAATCTGAGCCGTACCTGGACCTCTTGTCATACAGGGCGACGACCATTCAAGCTACCGGGTTTAGCCCGGCACAGCTGATGCTAGGACGCCAGATTCGCACCACTTTACCCTCAGTGGGTGTCTTTAAGCCGCCTGGCCCTGTTCCTCGGGACGAAGTCCTTAGGAGGGATGAAGAGGCCAAAAAGGGTTATCGTTTCTTCTACGACAGGAGACATTCTGTCAGGCCCTTACAGGAACTGAATGCAGGGCAAACTGTCAGAATTAAACTGGATGATGAGAAGAAATGGAAGACGCCTGCTACGGTAGTTGGCCGCTCTCCAGAACCAAGGTCTTATACAGCCCTTACTGAGGGAGGGACCGTTACACGCCGTAACCGAAGACATCTTCAGCCTGTACCTGAGAGTCTGAAACTGGACGCCTCGGTACCACCGCCGGTGGGATCCCCTGTTGTAAGAGAGGTGCCTTCCCCTCAGCAAGATCACAGCGGGGATATATCTTTGCCTCCAGCGGACTCTAATTCACCATCTTCTGTATCAGAGGACAGTTCATACAAAGTTATATCAAGCGGAAGAGTGGTGAGACTTCTGGCCCGATATAGGGACTGACTTTAGCTAGAACAGTGACCGGAAGTATGGGCAGAATAATTCCATGGTCACTGTGGACTAGGGTAGTCTACCCCGATGTCCAAGTCAGGATGTAATTTATGTGTTTATATTTTCTGAACCTATTTGTTTATATATTGTTCGAAAAAATGTTGTTGTATACTCTGTTCGTATACCTTATTTGTTATATTTAAATGTATGCTT